>NC_063452.1:53927669-54127776 GCF_020379485.1 Brassica napus | reverse complement strand
TATAGATGAAAAGTCAAAGAAAAAAAACTCTGTTGGTACACAACTTGGAGAAAGAAGCTTATACCAAACCAAATAATCTTGGAGAGAAAGAAAAAAAACCTATTTAATTAACAAAAATTAATCCAACTGTCGAACAGAAAAAAAATAATACTAATCAAACTTCACGTGATGAAAAAAAAAAATAATGGACGGCTGAGATTGTTTTCCCTTCACCTTCCTCTATTAAATAATCTCACGAGTGTATGTCTTCACTTCTCATTCACAAGAAAGCTCATATCCGATAAACCCTAAGAAGATGCTCTTACGAAGCGCGTCGACTCCACTTCTCAACTCGTTGGTCCATGCCTCGAGCCCAAGGGAATCTCCAATCGAAGCCGTTGAATCTGTTCATCAGATCCAACGGCCCAGATCGCTGACGCTCTCTTCCTCTTCATCTTGCTGTTACAGCCCGGTGTCCGTCCACTCCAGCGACGAATCCGCGAGGAGAATGAAACGGACGGCGTCGGAGAGCGATCTACGTCACCTGACGTCGACGATGAAGCCGGCGAGTAAGTTCCTCAGCGGCGGCGGTGCTCTGATGGAGGACGTGGAAGAAGGAATCGGGTTCGGGCTTATACGCACGTCTTCTTACGATGTATTGAGCTGGGGTTTGGAGGAGGAGGAGGAGGAGGAGGATGATACTGAGGTTAGCGGCGGTTGCGGCGGCGGCGGTGGGGTTATACGCGGCGGAGGAAAGGGTGATGGATCCGACGGTGAGGATGGAGATGATGGCACGGACGTTCACTATCGTAAGATGATTGAAGCTAATCCTGGAAACGGGATTTTTCTCAGCAATTACGCTATGTTCTTGAAAGAGGTGTACAATCTTTGGTTTCTTTTTGTAGATCTGAAAGTGAATTTATGAACTATCAAACTGAGTGTTTGTTGTTTTTTTTTTGTGTAATTTGATTTTGAAACAGGTTCGTAAAGATTACTTGAGAGCAGAGGAGTATTGCGGGAGAGCTATTCTGACGAATCCTAACGATGGGAATGTTCTGGCTATGTACGCTGAATTGGTGTGGACTATCCATAAGGATTCATCTCGTGCTGAGTCTTACTTTAATCGAGCTGTTGCAGCTGCTCCTGATGACTGGTGAGAACTCACCAAAGCTCTCTTCTTTTGGGAACTTTTTTTGTGTGGCTTTGTGCTTATGTGTAGTACTACTGTGCAGTTATGTACAAGCTTCTTATGCGAGATTCCTTTGGGATGCTGATGAGGAAGAAGAAGAGGAGAGACATGAAGAAGAACTTGAGCCTCAAACTTCTCGAATGAGCTTCTTCTCTGGTCCTTCCCCAATTACGGCCATGTCTTAAGTCTCGGCATCTCTATCCGCTTTATGTTTTATAGATTTAGATAAGCGTGTTACGTCTATGATCTATCTAACCCTTTTGTTTCAATGTGAATTCGTTATTGTTTGCTTCAGTTTTAGAATTGGTCTGAGTTGTAGTAGGTACCCACGTGAATAAAAATAAAGACTATCGAATAAAAGTTTTGCTTTTGATGGATGTAACTAAACTGGAGATTCTGTGGATCTATTTCTGAGATTTTCTTTAGACACGAACAAATTCAGAGTATCTGTTTTTATATGAATCGGACTGGTCTAAAACTGAGCCATACAGTAAAGACTATTACAAAGGAGAACAACCATGAAGATGATTGGTAGTTTAGTTTGTTATCCTTCTGATACCGGAATGATCATAATCCATAAGGATGTTCATGAGGTTTAACCACTGAGAATGGTTGTCAGGAGTGCAAATCAGCACTTTCCCTATTATCGAATCTGGAGTCGCTTGATTTAGCTGCCAATATACACTTTTGTGTATTAGAGCATTATTCAAATAATCAGACGAAAAGATTAAAGAGATTAAGAGATTTTAATGAGATGAGAGAGACTCAAAACTCCATTAATTATTAAAGATGAGGTTTACAACATATTTATGTGAGAGAGACAATACATTTCGAAATCAGAGAGATAAGAAAGAGATTCAGAGCATGTGTAGTCAAAGAGAGCTATCCAAAAGCATCCAATGGGAGTCTTCACATGCTTGATTCCTTTGGCATCTTTTACTAGATGCTGTTTACTTTACAGCCTGTCTCCAGTCTCTCTAGCTTGAGGAAACCTTATCCAGACTGCTCCTTCCTTATCCAAGATCTCTTTGGTCGTGGATAACTCTCCAAAGTGAAGCAAGATCACTTTCCAAGCTTTAACTGAGTTACCACAGTAAAACTAAAGTTACTGTGGTAAAACTCCAAAGTTACTGTATGCCTCAATCCTCTTTCTCTATCAATGTATCCTCTCTTTATTACTTCATCTCAACACTCCCCCTCAAGCTTGACCATGTGAAACAAGTCAAGTTTGGAAACCATGAAGACCTCCCTCATTAAAAACCTCACCAAAGAAAACCCATTGGGATAAAACTTTGATGAGGGATAAAGAGTGGAGACTCCATGGTTAAGGGGCTCAGCTCCTGGGAGTAAGATCAATGAGTCCAAGCCTGGATAGTATGAACTCCATTGTCTTCAATCTCGCTGCCTTGGTAAACACATCTGCAAGCTGATCTTCACTTCTTGTATAACATGGCAGAATCACTCCTAGGATAATCATCTGCCTCTCTTTATGACAATCCACCTCTATGTGCTTTGTTCTCTCATGAAACACTGAGTTGGAGGCAATGTGGATAGCTGCTTGATTGTCACAATGCATAGTCATAGGAGCACTCTGCTCAATCTCTAGATGCTTCAAGATCCCCTTGATCCACACCAACTCGTTTGTCAGCTTCAACATGGCTCTATACTCAGCTTCAGCACTTGAACAAGAGATAACCTTCTGCTTCTTACTCTTCCATGTAACCAAGTTACCTCCAATGAATGTACAATACCCAGTAGTTGATCTCCTGTCCACTCTATCTCCTGCCCAATCAGCATCACAATACCCAACCACTTCTGTACTGCCATTACAGCCCATCCAAACTCCTTGCCCAGCCGTCCCACTCAAATACCTCAGTATCCTATCAACCATTTTCCAGTGATGGACCTTTGGCGCCTGCATATGTTGACTCACTTGATTCACAGCAAAGCATATATCTGGCCTGGTAATAGTCAAGTAGATCAGCTTGCCAACCATCTTCCTATACAGCTGGTTCTCTTCAACCTCCCCCTCACGTAAGACCTTATACCCCTCTTCAAGAGGTGTCTTGGCTACCTTTCCTCCAAGTACATCAGTCTCCTTCAACATATCCATTGTATACTTCCTTTGACACATAAACAAACCCTCCTTGGATCTGCATATCTCAATCCCCAAGAAATACTTCATCTCTCCCAAGTCTTTGATATCAAACACAGACTTGAGGAACTCTTTAGTGGCTTTAATCCCAGTCTTATCACTCCCTGTGATAATCAAATCATCCACATATACCAGTATCACAATGATCCCTGATGGAGTAACCAAAGTGAAGAGTGTATGATCCAGTTCAGACTTCTTGAATCCTCTCCCATTGAGAGTTGTACTCAGCTTCCTGTACCAAGCTCTAGGAGACTGCTCCAGCCCATATATTGCCTTCTTCAATCTCAAAACATTTCCTGGTTTTACTAGATGCTCAAGACCAGGAGGAAGAAGCATGTATACCTCATCTTCTAGCTCACCTTGTAAGAAAGCATTCTTCACATCCATCTGCCACAAATCCCACTCCAAGTTTGTTGCAATGGACAACACAATCCGAACTGTGTGCAGCTTAGCTACTGGTGCAAAGGTATCAATGTAATCCTCTCCATAGGTTTGTGTAAATCCTCTTGCAACCAATCTGGTCTTCTTCCTATCAATCTGTTCATTTGCTAGATACTTGATTGTGAAGATCCATCTACTAGATACAGCCTTCTTTCCCTTAGGCAGCTCACTCTCATACCATGTATCATTCTTGATCATAGCACCTGCTTCAGCTCCCACTGATTCTTTTCATTCCTTGTCTAACATAGCTTCTTCATAAGTCCTTGGTACATAACTCTCATCCAGACTAATCATAAAGGCATAATGCTCCTCTGGAAACTCAGCGAATGAACACACGGCTTGAGAAGGATGCTCCACAGCCTGGGCATTGTAGTACACTCTCGTGTTTACCCAGCTGGAAGGATCCCTCTTTATCCTTGTGCTCCTCCTCAAAGCTTGAACCTGATCTTCTGTTTGCACACTAGCCGGCGGCTCCACTTGCTCTTCTTCTGAACTGGCCGGTCAAACTTGTTCTTCTCCACTAGACTGAACCTCATCTACTTCTCCACTAGACTGAACATTGTTCTCAACTTCTTGTGATGTATCTTGATCATGAAGGCCTGAATCCTCTTGGTTTTGCTCTTGCTCACCAAATTCAGTTCCATTCCCCCTCTCATGATCAAGAGGAGTTGTTCTTCCAGCTCCACCAGTCTGATTGGAAGGCTCTCTCCTTCCGGGTTCCTGATCCTGGGATATCCCTATCCCGAGCTTCTCCAACAACACTCTCAGTATTGTTGCCTTATCAGATGGAGCTTGAGACAAATCCTTCAGATTTTCCCACTCCTTTTCTTTATAATAGCCTTTAGTTTCAACAAACTTCACTTCTCTAGATACCATCACCCTCCTTGCTTCAGGATCATAGCACTTGTACCCCTTTTGAGTGATAGAGTAACCAATCAACATAGCCTTAGTACTCTTTGCCTCCAGCTTGTTTCTCTGCTCTCTTGGAACCATGACATAGCACACACACCCAAAGATACGTAGGTGATCAATGACAGGTTTGCTCTTGTTCAAAACTTCAAATGGAGACAGATTCTTCAATATCTTGGTTGGAACCCGGTTGATGAGATAGGAAGCAGTCTGTACAACATCACTCCAAAAACGTTTTGGGACATTTGCATGAAACATCATCGATCTAGCAACCTCCATCAAGTGCCTGTTCTTCCTCTCAGCTACACCATTCTGCTGTGGTGTATAAGGGCAGCTAGTCTGATGCACAATCCCATGCTTGGCTAGATGACTCTTGAAGGCATTGCTGATGTATTCACCTCCATTATCTGATCTCAGTACCTTCACAGTAGCATTGTATTGATTAGATACATATGCTTGGAAGTTCATAAATGCTTCTAGCACCTTATCTTTAGATGGAAGCAATGTAAGCCAAGTATACTTAGACTTCTCATCAATGAATGTCACAAAGTACTTCTGGCTATCTCTAGACAAACAAGGAGCCGTCCACACATCTGAATGAACTAGATCAAAGCAATGCTCATAAGTAGTTTCTGATGTTGGAAAAACAGTCCTACAATGCTTTCCTAATATGCATGATTCACACTCCAAGTGATTAAATGACATATTAGGAATTATCAATTCAATAGCACGAGCATGAGGATGTCCCAATCTAGCATGCCAAGTAATACTATCAATCTTCTCATAAGTACTACTCAAACACATATAATCAAAGGGTTTAGAGAACTTAGCCAATTGGAGCTGGTATAGATTATTCTTGTTGTCTCCTCTCCCAATGACCCTTCCAGTCTTCAAATCCTGGAACTCAACATCATCTGGCCTGAATACTACTTGACAGCCAAGATCAATTGTGGCTTTCCTCACAGATACCAGATTTGAAGCAAACTGTGGCATGTAGAAGGCATCTGAGTCTTTGTCAAATAGCTTGAGCTTTCCAACCCCCTCTATTGGAATCCTATCTCCATTAGCTATCATCACACCCCCAGTGGCTTTCTTTACATCACTCATTAAGCTTCTATCACTAATCATGTGATGACTTGCTCCAGAATCAACAATGATGGGTTGTTGGATGTGGATGCTTTGGCAGGAGCACCTTGTCTCCGGGTCGTAGCCAAAGCATACACATACTTGACAAACTCATCCCATTCCTCCTTTGTGACACGCTCATCTGCTCCTTTGGTCTCTAGCTTCCTCATGACCCCACTGCTCTCTACAGATTCTCCCATGTAAGCTGAGTAAGAACACTCTCCCATAAGAATCTGTTGTGCTTCTTCTCTGCCCATCTTCATAGTACCATAGCTACCTTGATAACCAGACAGTATGCTTCTCTTCCAACACCTTCCTCTTCTGATCTGAGCCTTAGAACGTCGTCTCAGCCTTCCCTTCTTCCTTTTAGCACCCTCCTTACTCCAAGTTATCTCTTTGTTCTCTTCCATCACTTGATGAAGCCTCTGAACAAGTACACACACTTCTTCCATGCTGGGTAGCTTATCTTCCTTGAGAATAAGCTTTACCAACCAGCCATAAGATGAATCCAAGCTTGCAAAGACGCTGAAGACAACATCTTGCTCTCGCCACTCTTCTAGCACTCTTGGATCACAACTTCTTGGTCTCAAGCTTTGTAACTCCGACCACACACATCTCAGCTTCTTCACATGCTGATTGAAACCTTCTTTCCCTTGTTTTAACTCACAGATCATCTTCCTGACTTCATACATCCTCCTTAGATTGATCTTGTTCTTATAAACATCTTCAATCTTCTCAAGAGATATACTTTCTTCAAGACTCGACTGATCTTCACACTTCAACCTTGCTGTCTGACCCCCATCAGCAGCTCTCTCCATTAAAGGTTCTCCCTTTACATGATTACTCCAAATCTCACAGCTTCCTAAGGCTGTCTTTACCCATCTTGGCCAAACCCACTTGTTTTCTTCTTGAATCTTCACTGCTCCACTAGATTCGTGCTTCATATCCATGTTTCCACCAGAGAATCTCAAATAAACCCAGCCACAAAAGAATAGACAACACACATACCCAGAAACCTCAACAACCCCAAGAACACTCAAGAACACTCAAGAATACTCTGATTTTGAGAAAAAGAAATCACACTCACCCCCTTTTTGCCAACCTGGCTCTGATACCATATACACTTTTGTGTATTAGAGCATGATTCAAATAATCAGAGATAATCAAATGAAAAGATTAAAGAGAATAAGAGATTTTAGTGAGAGAATAAGGAGAGAGACTCAAAACTCCATTAATTATTAAAGATGAGGTTTACAACATATTTATGTGAGAGAGACAATACATTTCGAAATCAGAGAGATAAGAAAGAGATTCAGAGCATGTGTAGTCAAAGAGAGCCATCCAAAAGCATCCAATGGGAGTCTTCACATGCTTGATCCCTTTGGCATCTTTTACTAGATGCTGTCTACTTTACAGCCTGTCTCCAGCCTCTCTAGCTTGAGGAAACCTTATCCAGACTGCTCCTTCCTTATCCAAGAGCTCCTTGGTCGTGGGTAACTCTCCAAAGTGAAGCAATATCACTTTCCAAGCTTTAACTGAGTTACCACAGTAAAACTAAAGTTACTGTGGTAAAACTCCAAAGTTACTGTATGCCTAAATCCTCTTTCTCTATCAATGTATCCTCTCTTTATTACCTCATCTCAACAGCCAAACCATCTATCATGTCAGAGTCCAACACATGGTCACAAGGTTCGGCAGAGGAGACATGTTTGAAGTTCATCAAGAGTTTGTGATACAACTTATTTTCTTAAAGCTCCTTAATATACACAAGTAGGGAAAAGTCATGGCTTGTTGTAGAGCCGGTCTTTGTTTGTGCTATGTCCTTTAGGCTAATAGAGAAAGCCAATCCCAAGGTTGGAGATGCTCTAATAGAGAAAGTCAATGTTATAGAATGGCGTGTCAGCCGAAACTGTGCCTCACTTAAATGGGAAGAGAATTAGGGATGGCAACAAAGGTCTATAGCCATGATCAAGCAGGGACTAAACCCTCTAGTTCTGTTTTATCACAGTTCACATCACTCCTAGATTCAAGTAGCTATTCTTAGTCGTTACAGTCGACATAGTCCACATATAATGTAATATTGTCACGTTTGGGCGTGGCCTGAATGTTATTAAAAATTGTAACAAGTACAACAGCAAAATAATCTTCTTGATAAACCGTAAATTAATAAACCTTAATTTATTTACTTGAATAGCTAAATCTAATAAATATTTTGTTGAAACAAATCTAATAAATATTTAAACCCTGATTTTATATATATATTTTTTATTCTCATGATCAAAGGACGAGAGCCCTTTGACTTGAAAAGTCACAATATAGTACTCCGACTATTTCGTTCCAAAATATAACAACAGAAAAAAAGATATTTTGTTTAAAAGAGTGGTAAAAAAAAAACTTAAACAAAGAAGGAGAGAGAGATATGGCCGGCAGTGGAGGAAAAGCGACCTTCTCCGCGGCGGCGGCGAGCGATGCGGCAAGAGGTACAGGCGGCAAACTGAAGAGACAAACCGCGAGGAGACATACGACGACGACGCCGTATTCTCGACCGCCTCAGAACCAAGTACAACGGAGTAGGCCGTGGATCTCGAGAATCGTCGATCCTGCTTATCGGGCTATCTCCAGCGGGGCTACGAAACTACTTCCTTACTTCTTCTCGAGTGCTCCGGAAAGTGAAGAACAACAACATCAAGGTTCGTATATAAGGCTTCTCTTCCTCGGGAGATTTCTGATTGATTATGTTAAACTTACTTGGTTTACGAGTATCTAGGGTTTTGTCGAATTTGTTTCGATTGCTAGAAAATTAGAATCCGTAATAATCACGAGGATTGATGGTTGGGTGAAGGCTTTGACTGTTTGCGTGTTAGTGTTAGTAACTAGCTCTTTGTGTGAAGTGTGTTAATGGATGTATTGCCTCTTTGCTTTAAAAGTGTCTTTGAAGTGAACAATCTAGAGAGATGAGTTATCACTGCCTCTACTTGTCTAATTTTAGTCTTTTGGTTTTTGTTCAAGAGAGTGGACTTAACATTCGGCATCTTTTCTCTACTAGATAAGCTGCAGGATGATTTACAGGAGAATGATCCCAGCAGTGTAACACCAAGTTTAAATGTAAGCGTCTTTCATCTCCTCTGTCTTTTTTTTTTTTAAAAAAAATTCTTTTTGGGGGAAAAACACAGTTCTTTGCTAAAGTTTCGTTTGTTTTCTGTATGTGTCCATGTTGATTTTATCTACTTGTGGAAATACCAGTTAAAATCTACAAGCCTTCTTTATCATGCTCAAGTTTTATTTAACTGGATTACCAAAAAGTAGTTTTATTTAACTGATTATTTTGCTATTTATGACTCATTGCGTTTGGTTGTCTTGTCAGAATTTGTTTTGTGATTTCATAATTTGTATACATGGATCTCGAAAATTGTTACCCATGTATTTGAGGATAAGAAATTGTTACTTTAGTAATTATAGAAGTATATAAGTTATCTTTCTATAGTCTAAGAAAGATGTAATCTTAAAGCTCCGTGTTCTTAGGTTTGAGCTTTCTCTCTTCATTCGCCATTCATACAATTCGTTTCTCCTGCTATCCGTACTCTCTTCATTTAATACCTGCTTTTATGATTTACAAAAGATACATTATTTTTCTCCTTTACATTATTTGAGAAACTTTGCAGGAACCGAAGTCCGAATCAATTGAAGAGGGAGGTACTAGTAGTACATCAAACATTAAGGAAAGCAATTTCAATATCAGTGCACAAGCAATAAGCAACAGAGCAAAAAAAGATGGTGATGCGATCTCGGAGCTTGAAAGGCTAATGCATGGAAAAACCTTTTCACTGTATGTTGTTTATTATTATGTCTGTACGTTAGTTGCATTTCAAATGATGCTCGATGGAAACTTGCTTCCTTTTGCTTATTATTTTGTTTATGCTTATAGTCATGTCTGGGTCATTACATTCATATTGAGCGGCTGCTTATCTTTCCTGCTCTTCCTGTTATCGTTCTTTGCAGTTCTGTTTGTACTTTGTTTGCAGAGGCGACTTTTACATTGATATATTTAATCTCTATACAGGGCGGAAACTGATCGTCTTATAGAGATAATAAATTCAAGGGCTATTGATCTACCTGATGTCGCGAGAGAAGATATAATGGAGATCCCTACGAGAGAGAGAGCCAAGAAAAGTGTGAGTTTTCTTGATCAGAAAGAAGAGCCCAGTGGTGACAAGGATGCTGGTATTGATCTTTGGGCTACACCAACCCCACTTGCCAAGTCGGTAGTAAGTTGGTTGCTATCCTGAATTTTTATTTGTATGTTTAATGAAACTAGCAATGTACATGGTTTGATCAGGCTTTTCTACTTTGCCGGAAAAAGGTTTAGTGTAGTTTGGCAGACGTTAGGAGAAATATGGATGTATTCTAGGAATTTAGTCTCTTAGTTCTGTGTGAGGTTGGATTATTTGTGAAATCATTTGATGGAAGAGCTATGTAATTTCACATATTTGCTTCATCAAGTAGTTGATGTTTCTTACTTCACTAGTCCTTATTTCTGTAACTATTTTAAAATACTGGCTTTTTTCTTATAGACTTTTGAAGGAGGCAAACGTGTAGGGGATGAAGCTGGTCTATCACCAGCAGAACTTGCTAAGGCATATATGGGAGGCCAGGCACCATCAAGTAGTTCCCAAGGTTTTGTAGCAAGAAATGAAAGTCTAGACCAGGGTATGCTTGTAGCAAATTCCTCAGGTGCATCACCATCAAGCAAGCCTTCTGCTGGTTGGCCTGGTGTCAAGTTAAATGAGCAATCTGGTTTTGCAACTCCTCAAAGTCAACGAGAAAACTTTGGGATCCGAAGTTTTCCAAGGACCCCATATCCTAGATCCATTCTTTCAGGTTCTAAGTCACAGGTGTGTTAGACTTTTTCGTAATACCTTTTTTCTGAAAGATTTTTTGGTATATTTGAACTGTTCCTTTTATTTTGCTCAGCTGATGCAATTGCAAGACAATAGTAGGAAGCGCCTGAACACCCTACAGTCTCCCTCCCAAAGTGTGCAGACAAGATATGGCCAGGTAAACTCTCCCAGTCGGCTATACAATTTTGCTTATCTGTAAAATTTATAACATTGTGTGCACTTACTGCTTGTTTTTGTTAACTTAAAGACAAATTTTAACGAAAATATGGTATTCTTTCCGGATGCTGCCATTTGAATCTTTCTTGGGTTCTTCTATCTGCTGAATT
Source organism: Brassica napus (assembly GCF_020379485.1). Taxonomy (NCBI): domain Eukaryota; kingdom Viridiplantae; phylum Streptophyta; class Magnoliopsida; order Brassicales; family Brassicaceae; genus Brassica; species Brassica napus. The sequence continues at coordinate 54,116,754 of NC_063452.1, read as the reverse complement.
CTATTTCCTTTGTTGAAACCTAATAAGTTCTTTACTAATGTGCCCAGCTCAAACTTAACAAGGGAAGTGATGGTGGACTTTTTGGACCCAGTAGAAGATCTCGCCAGAGCGCCACCATGTCTCCTTATTCACGACCTTCCAGGGGTCGTTTTGAAAATTCCGCTAACAAGAAGATCTCTGAAGCAGGGGAATCAAGCAACCTATCTGTGTCCCAGACAACAACATTTGGTAAGCATATAGGGTTGGAAGCTGGTACACCGACTGTGCCTAGACATTCTAGTCAGATCGCTAAGACGATACTGGATCACCTTGAACGGACCCTACCCACGCCGAAAAACAAATCTGATGAGTTAAAGCTTGCCACTTCTTGGAGATTTCCAGAGTCTTCGAAAACTGTTGAACAAAGCAGCTCGAACATCAACAAAGTGAACAAGGATGGCCCAGCCAAGTTGAATGAAGACATCCCTAAATTTTTCTCTCACAATCCGCCGTCCTCTGTGCCTAAACTATCTGAAGTTCCTACCGGTGATATTCAAAATACAATGGCCAAGACCGCTTCAGCATCAAATGGAATATTGAGTGGAAGTAGTAGTGGTACCACACTCCAGTATGAGTTAGGGAAGCCTAAGGTATCTGTCTTCTTTTTCCCTTAGCATGCACTTACTATTTATGCTTTCTTCGTAGATTTCTTCTGAAACTGGATATACTTTCTAACAGTTCGTAATCTTTTGGTTACTTATATCTTTGTTTACGGTTTTGAGTTTTGAAACTGAATTGCATTTGTTTGCTTCTTCTCAGGACGCTACAAAAGCTGTTTCCTATTCTTTTGGAGGCGAGCCCGCAAATTTCCCCAAGCCACCATCCCACTCACTGGGAAATAACAAACGGTCACTTTCATCGATCTCAGTAGCCAAGCCTACTTACCAAAGATGGGCAGTTCCTTCGGGTTCAAACGCTAGCTTCACATTCCCGGTGTCATCTTCATCTGATGGAGCAGCAACACCAGAGCCCACAACTCCATCGATCATGCCATCCACAACAACCCCAAGTGGCGGTGTTGCCATTACAAGTCAGCATGAAGCAACAAAAGATGACGAGATTCCTCAGTTTGGTTTCGGGGGTAACAGAAGAGGAGATGATAAGTTGCCTCTGGTCTTCGCTTTCCCCTCTATGAGCGATGAAATGAACAATGAGAAGTTGGGAGATATCAAGTTCACATTTGGGTCTAACAAGGCAGAGAGAATATCTTTTGGCTCACCAGGAAGTGATGGTGTTTGCTGTTAAAACAAAGACGATGATGGTCTCTGTTTCTTTCTTTTCCTTTTCCAATATTTTTGTATCACAGATTTGTTACTTTGGGAGCATAACTTGTTCTTTAGAAACCTTTGGTTTTGTTTGACTTCTGAGTTGTATTCATTTGATTTCTTTTGTATCTGATTTAAGAAGCAAACATGATTTTTTCTTGACACTATTCATCGAATGTCATTAAGAGATTTAGACGTATGCCACGTCGGATCGTCACAACAATCTTGAAGAAACAAAAGCAAAGTTAAGCTTCTGTTTTGTCTTTTTTTTCTTTTCAAGACACGACTCGTGTGTGGTGGTGAGTGTTCCTCATCTCCTCCTTCATTTTTTTTTTTCTTTTGTTTCAAGGGATTTGTTCTCTCCTCATGTGCTCGATCCATGCTGTAATTCAGGTTTCGCAGCCACAATGGAGAAGGAAGAAGACGCGATTCATGTTTCATCTGAATCCCAACACAAAATTCGCCTTCTTTCCTCGCGCATTATCTTCCTCCGACAACAACGATGGTTCAGTTTCATCCTCCAGACAAAACAACGTATAACTATATTCACCACCTTCTCTTATCTCTTGTATACATTCTTAAACACATTGATGAATTGTCCTGGTTATGAACAGAGACAGATGGGTTATGATCCTTCAGAGGAACTGTTTGGTGTTGACTTCAAGCCCAGGTAACAACAACACATTCCTTAACTCTCTTTTTTTTGTATATCATGTAACTGTCCTCCTGCTTTTGTTCTTCAATTTGATATCTTTATTTTATTATAGTCAATCATTGTGGTTTTGGTGATGGTTTTGTTCAGGAATGTATCTGGTGATTCTCGTGAACCAAGGTCATGGTTTGGTCCCAACGGTCAGTACATTCGAGAGCTTCCGTGTCCCACTTGTAGAGGAAGAGGCTACACCTCATGCCCAGACTGTGGAATCGAGAGGGCGAGGTTGGATTGCCCTCAATGCAAAGGAAAGGTATTCACAACGGTTAATAGCTTCGCAACAGACTACTGACTTCAAACTTATGCCCTCGTTAATTGAAACTTTTTGTGTAGGGCATTATGACTTGTCTAAGATGTTTGGGAGACTGTGTAATATGGGAAGAATCAATCGATGAACGACCTTGGGAGAAAGCTAGATCCAGGTTGTGTTGTAATTCAAGAGCTGTTGAGATTGTGTTATTGTTTAAGACTAATAAATGTCATTTTTTCTCACAGTTCTCCATTTCGAGTGAAGGAGGATGATGAGGTTGATAATTTGGAGATAAAGTTCAGTCCAAGGGGAAAATCCAAGAGGATTTACCAGTCACCACCTCCTGAAGTTGGACAAAAGATTAGCCGGTCTCTTAAAGTTAGTTCCATTTATAAACTTTCATGATACATTATGCTTTCCATGAGGAATTGTTACTGACCAGAGATATGGTTTTATAGAGTCTCAATGCCAAGACTGGACTATTTAGTAATCGAATGAAGATTATACATGGTGATCCTGTGCTTCATGCTCAAAGGGTAGCTGCAATTAAGGTCTGTGATCAACTCTCATTTGTTTTTTTCTCTCTAAATGCATAGCAGCTATTGGTATTTTTTTCCTTGAACCTGCTTGGTAGTGTTGTGCTCTAGAAAGCTAAAGGGACACCAGCTGCTAGAAAGCATGCATCTGAAACCATGAAAACCTTTTTCAGTAACGCTGAAAACCGTGAAAAGAGGAGCTTATCCATGAAAGGTATAATCTCATTTTCTTGATATATATTAAGAGTTTAGCTCAAATTTTCTTCTGCAAGAGATTTTGTAGCCATGAATTGGTAATGAATTATTTTTCTGCTCTCATTGATTGGTTCAGGGGTTAAATTTTACTGCAAGAACTGCGGACAGGAAGGCCATAGACGCTTTTACTGTCCAGAGCTGGACACTAACGCAGACAGGAGATTTAGATGTCGAGTTTGTGGAGGGAAAGGCCATAACCGAAGAACTTGTCCCAAGTCGAAATCAATGGTCAGTAAGGGCATTTCCACAAGGAATCATCAGTGTGGAATATGTGGTGAGAGCGGTCACAACAGTAGAACATGCCGGAAGCTGGCCAGAGTGAAAACCACTGAGGGTGGTGTCGAAGATGGTGTTGGGAAGAGAGTGTATGCTTGTGGGTTCTGCAAGAAAATGGGACATAATGTAAGAACCTGTCCAAGTAAACGAGTTCCAGACTGGTGATTCTTGTTTAGAGTAAGAAGGTTCTTGATCAATGTTTTGAAAACCAGACTGGACCGGCTGGTTGAATCAGTCCGACTGTAACTCGCTTAACAAACCGAGTTTGGTTTTATCTGATACCCGGATTAGAGATAAACGGGTAAAACCAGTGACCCGGGTCAAACTAAAAATACGGTGTTCAAATTTTACTCGATTTAAAATTTGAATGCAATCAATGTTAGTCGTTTTTAATCGGTCTGTTTCCATTTCTGAATAGTTTACCTTATGATGAAACTCAATTTCTTTTACTGTTACCATGTCTTGATATTTACTACTTTAAACGTGCCATAACATTCATTTACTTTTAAGTTTACTGTATATTCTTTTCACACATAAATAGTACTAATTATTAGTAATTTAGTATACATTATTGTTTTCAAACCTTTTGTTTTGGATAGTGAAGACTGGAGACAGAAAAACGATACGATCTTAAGATGACATTGTTTTGTGTTGTGTGTGCAACAAGTTGTCTCAGACCAAAAAAGAAGAAGAAGAGGATCTTACATTACAGATCAAGAATATTGCCAAATAAAATCTTGATATTTTATCATTATCAAATAAACATTGTTTTCATTTATGAATATGCTTTTATTCTATTTAATATGTATTAATAGGTTTAGTTACTTATTTAGTTCATAATAACTATTTTAGGATATTAAAGATTTTATAAATATAATGTTATATTGTATATATACAATAAAAATGAAAACCCAGTTAAACTTTTTAGTGTAGTTAAAACTATTCACATTTGTTTATCAACACAATAAGTTGTATAAAATTTATATAGTTTTGTATAATATTTTTGATAATATAGTTTTTGTTAGTTTTGCGTTAAGCCCTTACTAGTTGAGACGACATTGAGTTTACGATCCCAATTAAATTAGACATGGGAAAATTATCCGATCCAAAGTTTCGAACATGATCCGCTCTAAAATTTAAGGCACCGAACCGGATCCGATCCGACATAGATATCCGAATAATATTTGATTTTTTTTTTATATCTGAGGAACCGGATTTGAATCAGAACTGAACCTAAAAAACTAGAGATATATGAAAACCAAAATACATGAAGTATAAATATATATATCTAGAAATAAACATTTTATTAATACTTATAATAAGTAAGTTTTTAAGAAAAATAATAATTATAATTCTGAATATACTATTAAGATTTTGAATAATTTGGATATGTTTAATTATTTTGGATATTTTTGCTTACTTTTGGATTAAAAATACTGATATAAGCTGGGTATTTCAGATAAAATCGATTATTTTCTATACACTTGGGGGTTAGCAAAAGTGGATATGAACTGGTTTCGATTGCTTCCCCGTTTTCCGGGTATAACATAACCGATCCGTACCTAAAAAGTTATTGAAGCGAATCCGATCTGAAACTCTAAACTATCCGATCAATGCCAATTTTTCTAGATCTGAAATACTCGATATCCAAAATATCTGACCCGAACCCTATCTGATACCAATCCTATATCATATGGTACATGAAACATTAAGTAGAAATGAAAATATTGATCCCAAATAAAAAATATCATTCAAGTATTTAACCAAAGTTCATTAAACCATATGTTTAAATAGAAAAATATATCAAATATTTTATTCAAATTTCTGTGATTTCGAACAATAAGAGTTCATTATTGTTAATTTATATTTATTTTATTTTTTGGAAGAGGATCATTGTTAATTTTTTTTTTTCATGTATGCCGTCTTCAGTTGTTCTAATTTCACGCGACTAATAATTTTTGTTATTCTTCTTGCGACTAATAAAATTTACACCAAATTACCTTATGTTCAATTGTTCCTCTAAAGCAATCAAACCAAATAAAAAAATCTTGCGCGCTCTATTTCAGTCTCCTTCTCTATCTCTAGTCTCTTAACTTATTGTTCCCTTCTCCAAGAATCACCTTAAGAATCACCGTTTCAGATCAAATATGTTCTTGATTTCGTAAATGGAAAGTCCTCCTGTTCATAGGTTCACTCAAGACAAAAATGCATAAGATTACATCACTACGTGAATTGAAGAATATTTGAGGAAATCGAAGATCCATATTAATCTCTATGTTCTTTATTGGATGTGTTCCAGACTTATGACATGGTCATGGAAGCGTGAAACTCTTCATGAGCAGGGAAGACATCATGAAACATCTATGGAATCGATTTAAAACCCATCCTGCTTGGACCAACACAAGTAAGTGAATTCATTTTTCACTTAATTGTTAATGGGTCAGAGGAAAAACGTTGGCTAATTGGAATGTTTGTGTTTTGTAGTTTTCGATCACGTTGAACGTGAGAATCCTGAGGACTTCAAATCCTACAATGAATCTTTGTCCTTTGCCCATCAATCGTTGAACTTTGAGCCTGATTCACCAAGTAAGTAGTAAAACCTAATTTTTTGTGTGGCTCAAGTTTCAGTTTCTTTGGGTTATGCTGTGCTGAAAAAGTAACGTCTCCTACTAATAATAATATTAACATTTGTATACTCCGGATCCATATTCTTATGATAACTGTTGTATAAGATCTTATAAATAAGGGGAAGTAGATTACGTTAGATCTAGCATATGCTCTTAGTTTTCTAAGTATATAAGCCACCGGTTGAGGTGCAATACAACTCACTAGATCTGCTTATTTGATTTATGTTTTACTCTCTTTGATAAGAACTGATCAGTTTCGAGTATTTTGGGTTAAGAGATTTTAACCCATTTACGAATCAAAAGAGTTTTAGTTCAGTTTTAGTTCAGTTTCGAATCCTTTCTTTATGTATTTTTGGATCTGTTCTTAATTTGAAAACCGGTAAATATTTTTAATTTGAATCTAATATTATTGACTATTTTTAGAATTAACGTGAACTTCTGATAAAATTCAAAATCATAAGTTGTTTCCGTCAAGTTTCTGGAAATTTCTCGGAAAGTAGATCGAATATGTCATCTGAAAATAATCGGAGATTTCTTATTTTCTTCCGAGAAAAAGTTATGAAGATTAAAAAAACAATTTCTTCATATCATTCGCCATCTTAGGTTTGGGTTTCTCCTGGTGTTTGTTTATTATGATTTTACTCTGATTTTGTCGATTGTTTTCTCTGTTTTGAGACCGTTTTTTTAATTATTCATGCTCTGTTTTAGAGCAATCAGTAATCCAATCTTCTAAGAAGAAAATTAAGCTAATATAATGAGAAATATTTCGCTTATTGATAATAAAGGGAGTAAAGATTTGCTAAAATCTGAAACTTGTATATTCAAGGATAAAGATTATACAGGTGTATATATATATACAGAGTAAGATTATAATGAGTGTTAGAGTAATTGGAGGAGTGATTCTCGTGAAATGATCATATAGCCGCGTAAATGAGATACTCATCCTCAACCATTGTTACCTTCTTTGGTTTTTGGTGATTAGAAAGGAGCTTTTAATTGAAAAAACATTGGGAAGAGATGAAGTGAGAGTGTGGTAAGAAACTGACTTGTTCTTTATAAAAGGATATTACTGAGAGCCAAGTTTATCGGTATTCCCTTCAAAATTTTAATCGGGAGTTTCTAAGAGTTCAAAATATCTAAACGGAAAATACAATTTAGATTCTGAGAATGTAGCGACAATCTGGGTTTAATTTTCCAGACCTCTTTCCAGCAACACATCATCGTTGTAATTACTAAGGAAGTTCCAACATTTATGTGATGAAGATCACTGTCGGTATCTCCTCGGAAACTATTCACACACAGATATATCGACAACACCGTCGTTCTCGAAAAACTATGTGATACTGAGAAGATTCTGAGAAACGTTTCTGGGAATCTACCGAGAAAATCAATTGATCGTAATTGTTTCAACAATTTTTGCCGAGAAAATATCGTCAAAAATGTTTTGTCAATATTTTCCGAGGAGATACCGACAAAAACGTTCATTCATCGGAGAACTGTCGCTAGATTGTAAATAATATTCCGATGTCTCTTATTCTCAGAAATTTTTTTCGGAGTTCGTGATGATTTCTTGTAGTGAACTTTACGATCATGTGTGATACATCGAGCATTATATTTTTTTTTTATAAAATTTTGATCCAAAATTGTTTAAATAGAATTGAAAAGGTACGATGGTAATGTATGCAACATTTAAAAACAGTTAGAATTGAATTGGTATATATAACAATAATATAAAGTTGCAACCATAAGAATTTTACAACAAATAGAATTGAAAATGTATGAGTAGTAAAATATGCAACTTTTAAAAAGTTAAATAGATAGATGATATTTTGTGACATTTTTCACAACCTTTGAGAATGAAAAACACAACTTTTCACGTTAACTGAGATTGTCATTATTAGTAGATATATTTCTATATTTTTATTGGGAATGCAAGTATTAGTTTTTTTTAATCTCTCTGCAACTGATAGAATCAGTTACCTGTTGATATTCCAAGATAAAAGCCAACTCAATCATGTCTATGTTTTCCGGTCCACATCGTTAACAACAGCGAACATAAATTTTTATTATATGTTTATAGAATCTGATGACCAGTCGTTACCAATATTCAGTAGATTCTTACGTAAACATAAGAATACCCGTCAAGCGGTTGGTCAATAGATTAAAAGACTAACATACCTAAATATTTTTGTTCGGAGTAACGTTTTTGTACGACGAAATACGATTCTCCCGCTGATAACTCATATATAAAATGTAGCCTTTTACTGTTTTATAGAAGCAAAATATATGTTACCCAAAAAAAATAATAACAAAAAATGGAAGCAAAATATATTTCTCATTTACGAATGGAAAAGACATGACAGCTAATTAAAAACTCTTCTTCTTTTTGATAATTTGTGTTTTTCTTTTTCTTTTTGTTAAATACTTTAGTATTCTCTTTTTTCTTTTCTTTTGACGTCCAAAGTAGATATACCAATAACGAGATAGTCGTATTCTCAATGGAACAAAGTTTTTTTTTTTTTTTTTTTTTTTTGGTAACTCTGTATCTGGGCAGCCACATTTCCAACTATGCCCCGTAAGGAGTCCAGCGCCCCAACGGAAGGGATGTTAAATCTGTTGTGGCCAAGACTCGAACCCGGGTGACGGACAATACAGTTGTACCTCCTTTACCACCAAGCCACGAGCGCTTGGTTCAATGGAACAAAGTTGCTGAAATGTCTGCTGATGTCAAATTTTGAAAGCCACAAAGCTGTGAAATTTTCAAAACAATACCCAAAATAGAAAAGTTGACATGTCGATCTGGATGGATTAGTAAAACAAGATAAAATTTAGATCACTAAGCATATCGACTACTCATAATTTCGTCCTTAACTTCTATTTAATCTCATACTATTACCTGGAGAAGAAAAAAAAACTGATACTTATTGATTTTTGCAGTAATCTTATCATCAGCATCTCCATTTTTAGTTTCTATCTAGATAAAAGCCAGCAAATATACGACTTAATTCAAATCCTAAAATAGCAATCTCCAACCAACGTACCAGTTTTGTTAGCATATATATAACAGTGTCAAATTGTTGATAAACAAAACACACACAACCAGAAAAACACAAAGCAATGAGTTATCCTATGCAAACAAAAGGAAACAGAGCACTTTCCTTTGTTTCCACACTTCTCCTAAGTATCCTCTTCTTCATCTCCAAGCCATCGAACGCCCAGTCTTCTTCTCCAAAGTTCGCATGTGACGTCACCAAAAACCCTTCTCTAGCCGGTTACGGATTCTGCAACACGGGTTTGAATGCCGAAGCCCGAGTCACCGATCTTGTCGGAAGATTAACTTTGGAGGAGAAAATCGGGTTTCTTGTCAGCAAAGCTACCGGCGTGAGCCGTCTTGGGATTCCAGATTATAACTGGTGGTCGGAGGCACTTCACGGAGTCTCTGATGTCGGAGATGGTTCTAGTTTCAAAGGTCCAGTCCCTGGTGCCACTAGCTTCCCTCAAGTCATACTCACCGCTGCTTCCTTCAACGTATCTCTCTTCCAAGCCATTGGCAAGGTGAAAGAATGAAATACTTTGTTTCTTGGTGTACAAGTAATAGACAAAAGTCTTTTTTTTTTTTTCATGCTTCAAGTTATTCAATAATACTTTTATTTATGGCATGATTTAAGGTTGTGTCGACGGAGGCGAGGGCAATGTACAACGTTGGAGCAGCTGGATTAACGTTTTGGTCACCGAATGTGAACATATTCCGTGACCCGAGATGGGGAAGAGGTCAAGAGACCCCCGGCGAGGACCCCACGCTCGTTAGCAAATACGCGGTGGCTTATGTTAAAGGTCTTCAGGGTACTGACGGTGGAGATCCTAACCTTCTTAAAGTTGCCGCTTGCTGCAAACACTACACGGCCTATGATGTTGATAATTGGAAAGGCGTTAGTCGTTACACTTTCAACTCCGTGGTAATAAGAAAACATAGAACATTTGTATTCTTAGAATATTTGTTACTATTGGTCACACCAAATATATTTCTATCTTCTTTGTGTTTGGATTAGGTGAACCAACAAGATATGGACGATACGTTTCAACCGCCGTTTAAGAGCTGTGTGGTTGATGGGAATGTGGCTAGTGTCATGTGCTCTTACAACCAAGTTAACGGTAAACCGACATGCGCTGATCCTGACCTGCTTTCTGGTGTGATCCGCGGTCAATGGAAGTTAAATGGGTAAGATTTTTTTACATGGTTCAACATTGTGTAGGGTTTTTCTTTTTTTTTCAAATCATAGACATGGCCGGTTATGGATACAACCGGATGAAACATATGTCTTGGATTATACATAAGTTTCCAATTCCCCCTAAATTGTTGACTTTTTATTAAGATTAATCTAAATTTTTTTGGGTTTATGTTATTAGGTACATAGTTTCGGATTGTGATTCAGTAGAAGTGATGTATGCGAACCAACACTATACCAAGACTCCAGAGGAAGCTGTGGCCAAATCTATGTTGGCAGGTTTGGATTTGAACTGTGATCATTTCACAGGTCAACACGCACTGGGCGCGGTCAAGGCTGGTTTGGTAAACGAAACAGATGTTGACACTGCGATTTCAAACAACTTCGCGACTCTGGTGCGTTTAGGATTCTTCAATGGCGACCCCAAGAAGCAGCCCTACGGTAATCTTGGTCCTCAGGACGTTTGCACTGCCGAGAACCAAGAACTCGCTAGAGAAGCCGCAAGGCAAGGCATTGTCTTGCTCAAGAACTCTCCTGGTTCGCTTCCGTTCTCACCTTCTGCTATCAAAACGCTAGCAGTGATCGGGCCAAACGCTAATGTCACCGATACAATGATCGGAAACTACCACGGTAAATTAAAATGATCTCAAGTGGCCATTTACGTCGATGATTAATGCTTAAGCTTAAATATGTAAAAACGACACCATTTTATATTTTTAAATATTCTTCAGGCGTACCGTGCAAGTACACAACACCCCTCCAAGGCCTAGTGGAAACAGTGTCGGCGACGTATCAGATGGGCTGTCCTAATGTGGCGTGCGCGGAGGCGGATATAGATTCAGCAACTTCTGTAGCGGCTTCTGCTGATGCGGTTGTGCTCGTGATGGGAACAGATCTATCCATCGAGAGGGAGGACCATGACCGAGTCGACTTGTTCCTTCCCGGAAAACAGCAACAGCTTGTGACTGAGGTGGCTAAGGTTGCGAAAGGACCGGTGGTGCTAGTCATCATGTCCGGTGGAGGATTAGACGTTACTTTCGCCAAGAACGATCCGAAGATCACAAGCATTATGTGGGTCGGGTTTCCTGGTCAAGCCGGCGGTCTCGCCATCGCTGACGTCATCTTCGGTCGTCATAATCCGAGTAAGAAACACACTGTTTTAAAATTAAACCGGTGATAACCAACTGGTTCGGTTTTACGATTAAAATTTGCTAACCGATTTCTTTTGGTTTAGGCGGAAAGTTGCCGATGACGTGGTATCCTCAGTTGTACGTGGAAAGTCTTCCGATGTCCAACATGAACATGAGACCCGATAACTCAACCGGGTATCCGGGTCGAACTTACCGATTCTACACCGGAGAAACAATATACGCCTTCGGAGACGGAATAAGCTACACTCATTTCAACCACCGGCTAATCAAACCCCCACGGCTCGTGTTCCTCAGTCTAGCCAAGAGCCACCCTTGCCGAACTTCAAAGTGCCAATCAGTGGACGCGATCGGACCTTACTGCGGGAAAGCCATCGAAGTCCAGCTAAGAGTAAGGAACGCAGGGGAGAGAGAAGGGACCGACACGGTGTTTCTGTTCACGACTCCGCCGGCTGTACACAGGTCGCCGGTTAAGCATCTGCTAGCGTTCGAGAAGGTTCGTCTGGGGAAGAAAGAAAAGGCGGTGGTTAGGTTTAACGTGGATGTGTGTAAAGATCTGAGTGTGGTTGATGAAACAGGGAAGAGGAAGATCGCTTTGGGGGTACATGTTCTCCATATCGGAAGCTTGAAGTACTCCTTGATTGTTAGGATCTGATGTGAATGGAAATTTGTTTTACATTTGTGTTCAATGTTTTAGTTTCTACAAGAAACGAAAAATTCATTGAAATAAAAAGTTAATTTTTTTTTTTACTGTTTCTACTTCATCTTCTCACTCAGATCGCACAAGTTCATTTAAATTAGTGTTATTTTTTAACCGGACCAACGTGAGTACTTAACCGGACCAACGTGAGTACGTAATCAGGACGAATTGAACCGAGAATCTGATCTTAACCGAATTAAACCGACTTTAGTTTGTCAATAGTGTTAAGATAGATATAACAGCTTTTAATAAATACTAGTGGTATTCCGGCGCTACGCGCCGGGTTCGTATATTTTTTTTCTTAAATAAATTTACAATTAGAATCTTAATAGTAAACAAAATATGTCAGATGTCAGGGAAGTTCCACAAACATGTAAATAAGATTTCGATAGAGAACACTACCCCCACCAAAAAACTACAAAGCTCGCATTAACAACCAAATGAAAACAAAAAAAAAGGAGAAAAAAACAAATCGATCTTACAAAAAAAAATGTAAATTGTATCACAAAATTAAATGATACAAACTTCTATCATTTATTTTTAAATGATACAAAAGATAGATCCACCAAGATCGTACTTAGTCTGCCAAATATAACTTAATAGATGGTCTCTCTAGGATAACAAAAAAAAAAGTTAATTACGATATGGTAAGGTTAATACTGGAGTCTAAAGCCATGAACCTGCTGCTGTTTTTAAAATGTGTGGGATTGGTAGTGTTTCGGTTAGAAGTATTGGGTTAAGTTCGGGTATTGATCGGCTGTATTTCATAGTCCCGTTAACAGTGTTGTGTTTTAAGTTTTTTAAAGTGTCATTCACTTGGCTTTGCCAATTGTGGGTGACCCTTTTTGTAGTGGAAAACTATGTTGTTAGTTTTTTGGTCTCTTATGCTCTAGTGGTTTGATAAATAACTTGTCTGTCAAGTAATATGTGAACCTTTAACTTATTTTGTTTCAGCGAATTGATGTATAATATCATATTTCTTTGACTGTTTTGAAGCATTTTACAGTGGATGTGCAAGATCACGTCATCCCATCTGCTAAGCTGATTGTAAACCGGACTGCTTCTGAAGACTATAAGGAAGCTCATGGGATACACCAGTGGCGGAGAGACGACCAAGAGTTGGTTTCCAACATTTATTTGTTCAAATAGCTCACAAAGGTTGATTTGTTTTCTTTCTTTTCTCAATTACAATGCCCTTTATTTTCTGATTGAAATTTTGTGAATGAAGTTACAAAAACATACAGAAAATATATTTTTGCATTGAACTTTTAAGAAAAAGAAATATATATATAGCCTTCGAAATCATTTTTACTCATATATCTTCTACAACTTCAAAAACCAACTACCAAAAGAAAACCAAACTCCTAAGAAAAGAGTGAGCAAATTTGGTGGAGAAAACGGACAAAAAAACCCATCCAAAGTAAAGTAAGCAGCTTGCTGCTGCACTCAGCATGCGATTCAGCATGTGCTCGCAACTTCTGCAACACTGTTTTGTGATATCTCTTCAGCCACTTCTGCTATCACACTGGTTTCCTTAGATTTGTCTTTTGGTGTTGCCTTTTTGTCACTGGCAGTAAAAGATTGCTGAAAGATAAACAATCTCCATCAGATATTTATCTAGATAAGAGCACCACACTATGAGTTTTGTTGTTTTTACCTGTCTTTTATACAGTTGGTGTTTCTTTTTCCCAGTCTTTGATTATATTTTCACAATTCTCATAGAAGACAAAATCATTGAGTATGCATGTCTTGCTCACATGTTCCTTAAAAAAAATGATTACTTTGACTCCTTGCTCTATCTTTACCTGCCCATTTCAAAATCCACAGAAACTAAAATTTAATTTTTTTTCACATGACAGAGGGAGAAACTAAGAAAGGAAACCAGAAGACTCTCTAACCTCCTGTGTATCATGGCTATTAGTAACAGGCTTGTTCTCATCATTCTCAAGCGTAATATGCCTCAAGGAACTATTCAGGATATCTTTAACGATGTGACACTTAACAGGGAAGCAACCAACCCACTTGTCCTGCTGCCAGCACTCCGCCATCTGGTTCTAATCAACTGGTCATACCATCTCCGCTAAACCAACAAACTGCCCACTTGTGTTTACCTGTTACAAAAAAAATCATTTCATTTATATCCAAATCGGAACCAAATCAAAACAACCAAACTTTTGCCATATTTCACTTACAGAGAAGATGAGAAAAACAGGACAGGAGGACTTGTCTCCAGCTGCTTCGTTATACGCAGCGTTAAGCTTCTTGTTGCCATTAGAGGTACTGGACCACACATTATATTTGATGCTTTTGTGAATATCATCTTCGCTATACGATTTGATCACAAAGAGCTTTGCGTTGGTGTAGGTATTAGAGAAAAAATCTTTCTTGTTGTATTCCTTTAAAAAAGTACTCACCCGTTACACTTTAAGCACAAAGCCTTCCTAGAAAGCGAGAGCTTCTTCGTTGTCTCGAGATAAAGATCCTCAAGGGAAACCTTCAGAGGGTGAACAACATCTTCACCACGCCTCTGCCTCTTTCCACGGCTGCTGCCACCTAATCAAAACCAAAAAATCAAACCTTTATCATCTATTCAAAAGTCAAAAACTCTTCTCAGATTGGGAGATGAGAGACTAACCTCCGAAAGGGTGTCCACCACCACCACCAAAGAAAGAGGAGAAGATATCAAAGGGGTCATGACCACCGCCTCCACCACCAATTCCTTCCTTGAGCGCATCCTCACCGTACAGATCATAGATCTCACGCTTCTCCGCTTCGCTGAGAACCTCATAAGCCTGAGCTAGCTCCTTGAATTGCACAGAGACGAAACCAGTTGACCTAAAGCTCGCGAATTTCAGATCTAATTACGAAGTTCTAATCGATCGGACAAATCCAAAGAGGGAAAAAAGAGGGAGATGGAATGAAATCATTAAGAACGTATTGATTGTGTAGAATTGGCTCGATTACTACTCGGTTTCTTTACTCTTCAATTGGAGAAGACGAACTGGCAGAGGTGAAGCGAAGCGTCATCCTTCGACGTGTTTCTTTGTGTGTTTTGTGTCCAGTTGGGCCAATTTAAAAAACAATTGTGAGGCCCATCTGACGTGGACAATTAACTGATTCTGATTGGACGAATATTTTTGAGGACGTGGCGTTCTCTAGATACAGAATATGCTGCTTTTAGTATTGTGATTTTGACACAACCTTTAAAATTAATAATCGTAGAAAACACTTATTGGAGTATTTTAACATCTTTTAAAAAAACTAACTTATTTTAAAATGAAAAGATACATCGATTAATAATTCTAGGAACACATAATCAAATTCTCCAGCCAACCATTTTTCACCTTTTCCGTTCAACCCTAACTGGGTGTTGTTCGAACAATTATGCATCGATTATAATTAGTTACACATATGTATGAAAAGGAACATCAACAGAATTTGAATAAGCGACTCTCAGATCAGTTCTTCTGGCAAAACATCAAATACAAATTAAAAAAAATACAGAAAGCCGCAATGAAAATCGAGTAGAAAAACATAACAATTAACTGCTGTAAGAAACTTGGGAAAGTACCAATTTCAGAGACTAAATAAGTCGAAATCTTTAAGTAATCTGAGAACAGAGATTGTTAGTTGGCCAAAAAGAAGACGTCATGCATCCATCTCCTCCCACTCAGTCCCAAACATTTAAAAAGAGATATGTCCCTTCAAATAAAAAAAACTCACTGGTTTGATTTATTTTCCTGTAATTAATGCAACGAGGGTGAAATTGGAGTAAGAAATTGCAGAGACAAATACATTTACAAAAGAAGAAAAAGATGATGGTGAACTGTATGAGAGGAAAATAAAAAGTTGACATTTCATAGATTGATTTAAAGAGTCGACTCCAAAAGGGTGTAATCGCTAAGCCGTATTCAAACTGGAAGGGAGCAAATGAGATATCTTTTCCAAGGAATTGGATATAGAAGGATGAGTAGTTCAGATAACTGTTGATTGAGGTAAAGAAGAGAAGAATGTAAGAAAGGAAATCTTGTGATAGATTACAAATTATTGATAAACTCGACCCTTAGATTTAAATTTTATTTTTCTTATAAAAAAAGTGATTACTTCATCTGCTAACGAATTGTGTTTGCTATTATATATAGATTTATAAGAATACAATACAAATTCATAAAAGAAATCAGGTTTTGAAACAGTTATTGTGTTTGGAAACGGAAAAGAAGAACAAATTGATTTTTTTAACAAAGAGAGATTTTTTACATGCATGCATCCACTTTTCCGAGCCAGAGAGAGAGAGAGAGATTTCTGAGTTTCTGAGTTTCTTCCGAGAAAAAAATTATGAAGATTAAAAAAAACAATTTCTTCATATCATTCGCCATCATGGGTTTGGGTTCCTCCTGGTGTTTGTTTATTATGATTTTACTCTAATTTTTTTCGATTGTTTTCTCTGATTTGAGACAATTTTTTTAATTATTCATGCTCTGTTTTAGAGCAATCAGTAATCCATTTTTCTAAGAAGAAAAGAAAACTAATATAATGAGAAATATTTCACATATCCCCTATATATTAATTGTAGAACCTAAAATCTACACTAAGTATTTGATAGTGATCGAGGTTTGATCTAGGGAACACAAATGATGTAGGCAACAATATCTTTAAAATACAACGATGTTAAACAGTTTCCAGTAGGTAAAAACGGACTTTATTGATGAATAAGATCGAATACAATGAGTTGAACTACATCGAGTGATACAAACGAGATCCGTAAAGAAAGAGTCTAAGATCGGGAGGAAAACAAGGTCGATGTAAGTGTGTAGCTCTCTCTAGGGTTTTCAACGTGTCCTTTCTTCATGTCTCTTCTCCTTTCTTTATAGTAAGTCGACTTCGTGATCTCCGTACCTGCTCCGCGATCTCTGGGGCCTCGACTCCTTTGTTTTTCGAGCTCGATTGCTTGTTATGGGCTTCGGTTCCTTGCGGCCCATTGATGTATTGACCGAAATTGGGTCCAACATTTGTCTCCCAGTCTAAACGGACTTCATTGATGAATAAGATCGAATACAATGAGTTGAACTACATCGAGTGATACAAACGAGATCCGTAAAGAAAGAGTCTAAGATCGGGAGGAAAACAAGGTCGATGTAAGTGTGTAGCTCTCTCTAGGGTTTTCAACGTGTCCTTTCTTCATGTCTCTTCTCCTTTCTTCATAGTAAGTCGACTTCGTGATCTCCGTACCTGCTCCGCGATCTCTGGGGCCTCGACTCCTTTGTTTTTCGAGCTCGATTGCTTGTTATGGGCTTCGGTTCCTTGCGGCCCATTGATGTATTGACCGGAATTGGGTCCAACATTTGTCTCCCAGTCTCTTTTGATTTGATCGAAAATAATAAAGAAGCGATTAGTTATCAATTCGGGTTTTTTCACTTGATAACCGATGCGATTTTGGTTTGATGGTTTTTGGGAAATCGTTGTTTGGCGCGTAAATTTCATTTTCTCTTCTTTTTTTTAAAGGTGTAACGGCTATATCAGCCGCCGCTAGGGCAAAACCTAGGTCATCATTATCTTTCTCGGGGATGCCGATAGAGCCGTTAGGATGGCTATAAATACGTGAGGTTTTACGTTTTCACCTCAATCCTTTTTTGCATCCTTCGTTTTTCTTCTGCCCTCTCGATTTTCTGATCACCGAACTTGAGATGTCTTCATCGTTCAGTTTCCCTCGTCCGACGACTACAGCTGATGATCTCGAGGATCTTTATAAGACGTATGGGGTTGATTGCGCCGTCGTTCTCGATTTGGCCGGCGCAACTGAGACTCCCGAAACTGTACGGGAAGGTTATTGCGGAGCCTATCTTTCTTTCTTTCACTCCTGTGGTCTTATCTTCCCGGTCCCGGAGCCGATACTTGAGATTCTGGCGGAACTTGGGTTATCGCTTACTCATATCCTCCCGAATTTTCTTAGGTATCTTGTCGCCTTCGTGGTTAGGGCTAGGGAGGAAGATCTTTCTTGTTCCGACAGCTCGTTCTGGTGAATCGGAACCAGCAGAACCCTGGTACCTTCCTTGTGTCTCCGCGCCCAGGTCGCCACATCATCGAGGACATCCCCTACCACGATGAGAAGTGGCGTGAGCAATTTTTTGTTTTTAAGGTGGATCGAGCATCTATGGGTGAATTCGACTTCTCTCGGCTTCCTCGGAGCTGGGCCAAGAATATCGGCTAGTTTTCTTTGGTCTATGTGTCGATTTTTCTCTTTGGAAAGTGGGTGGCTTATCTTTTCATTTTTCTTTGATCGATTCAGCTCCTTCCGGAAGTTCTTCGATGTCAGACGGGATTCGTGGTTTGATCGGGATTCTTCGGGGAGGTCGGTCGAACTGGTCTTCATTCGACCAAACTCGGATTCGAACTGTCTTCGCTATGCCGGAGGGGATCAATAGGCCCCTCCAGTTGGAGGTTCTGAAGACGAGGCCGAGCACTCCCAGGAAGTCATAGCGACTCCTTTCGTCCAAGTTCAGTCTTCGGATAGATTAACTAGACAGCTCGTGAGGAGGTCGTCATTCCGTGCTTCCGGGTCTGCGTCGAGGGGCCGGACTTCTGGAAAATCTCCCTTGATCTCGATTCACGACTCTGACGATGAGAACGCTTTGGGAGAGAGACGATCTCCTATCTCGTTGAGCCCTGGCTCAGAGGACGAGACCATTGTGGCGACTCGCAAGCGACGTCGGTCGTCGAAGGGTGCCTTGTCCGGGCCATCTCGTCCTAGGTTTGTTCCTGAGGGAGATGGTTCTTTGTTTGCGGACCAACGTGACCTAATTTCCCTCGCTGGTCGCATGAGGTATGCAGGCTGGTGGCTTCCATCTCTTGCTTCTTCAGCGGAGAAGGAGGCTTACGCCAAGGTTGCGGTGGCGAGCTCTAAGGTTCGTTTCCCACCTTCTTTTCTTTGAAAGTTTCCTTCGAGGTTCTTATTTGCTTGTCCTGATTTCTTCTCAGGTGATGGAAGCTTTCAATGAATACGTTGTGGTGATGGAAGACTACGTCGTGGCTTCTTGGAACGACAAGGAAATCGAGAGCATTGGTTCCGAGATCAAGAGGCTTTCGAAGGAGCTCGAGGTCACCAGGCGAGAAGGGAAGAAGGATGCCTAGAATATCAAGGCTTTGACTAAGGATTAGAGGAGAATTCACCAGGAGAACGAGGCTCTTACAACCTAGGTGGTTGCTCAGAAAGCGAAAATTGCGGCGCTTGAGGTCGAGAGGGATCGGGACATTCGTTGTGCTTCTCGCATTGCTCGTCGTGACATCGAGCAGCGGTACAGGGAGATCCTCGAATCTTTGAAGGATAGGTGGACGAGCAAGAAGAAGGAAGTGTCTGCCGAGATCCAATTGCAAGAAGTGACCGCCAACATCGATCTTCTGAACGAGCTCAAGGACGGGGGCCTGGCCGTTGATGTAGAGCTTGCTCGTTTAAAGGAAATTGAAGGGGATTGTGAGGACCTCGTCGCTTCAGCCGCCGTGCCAGATTGGTCGATCTATGAGCTCGATCTTCCTCAAATCTCTGGGATTCGGGGAATCAAGTTGGGGGGTCGTCTGTCCCCGATGATACCGTTTCAAATTAAATTTTTATTTTTTTTGTTTAATATTTTTTTTGTTCTCCGCGAACTTTGATCATGATGCCTTGGATATTCTTAATGGATAAGTATAATGTTTCGAGATATCTTTGTTTCCTTAGCTTTCGAGATTCTCTTTGTTTAGGTCGTTGAGATACGGCGAAGCCCTGGTCCTTATAAAGCTTCGTTTTGTTTTAGGATTCACCGTAGTATTTTTTTCAATTTCATTTTTGCTTATCAAAGAAATATGGCTTCGAGAAGGTCAAGCCCTCGCGAGTCTGATAGGGTGCAAACTCGAACTGGTAGTGCTAATGCGGAACGCATTCGATCCGGAGACATGAGCGAAGCGCTCACAGAAGTTCTTCGTGAGGAGACCCGAATTCCGCGGACTTCTACCCAGGAGGCCAAGGACCTCGAGGGTGAAAAATCTGTTGCGCGTGTTAAGTCGAGTAGCCCAACAGGTTCGGAGGGGCGTGACCGCCCCCTGAAGAAGGTGAAGACGAATGGTTCGGACCATCGTCTCAGTGTTTCGGGTGAAGCGGCCGTTGCTAAACCGTTTCATTGGTAGTTCTCACATTCCAAGGATTACCCTATTACGGAAGACCCGGACAGTGTTGCTCACTTGGTGAGGCATTTAAAACTGTTGGGTGTCTGTTTCCTTCTTTGCGAAACATGACGGAACGTGAGGCTTATGTGAAGATGGTTGTGGCTCATGCTAAGGTCGTTTTTTTTGACACTCGATCCTTGTTGAATCTTTGGTTCGTTTTATCTGTGCTGATTTGCTATGTTTCAGGCCATGGAGGCTAATAACAAGTTCGCGACGACTTTGGATAGCGCCTTCAGGACGTCCCGCGCTCTGATGAGCTTTACGAGATAAAGAAGGTCGTTCGAGAGCTAAAGCTTGGTTTGAAGATGGCTCAAGATCGAGAGCGTGCCAATGCCGCTCAACTGGCCGCCGCTGAGAAATTGGGGAATCTGGCTGCTTCGCTCGAAGCTCGTCTGCGAGTTGTGAGTAACGAGAGGAAATCGGCCCTCGAGAAAATTTCCTTCTTGGAAGCGAAGGTTGAATCTTCTGCTAATAAGTTCTCTGATGACCTTTATCGCGCGACTTATGACGCTAAAAAGGCTCTGGCGGATAGTTAATTGGATGTGTTGGTATCTCTGAAGGAGAAGTGTGAGAAGAAAAATGCTGCAACTGATTGTGAAGCTTGTCTTAGGGAGGTCATGGCGAATATAGATCTCTTGAAGGAAATCATGAATAACAATCTTCTGGCTTCGGATGAGTTGTTGCGACTTCGAACAAAGGAGGTCGAGCTCGGGTCCGAGCTCGATGTGATGGCGGTTTCGGATTTCTCCGTTGGGAAGCTCGATCTGCCTCAGATTTCAGAGGATCTACCAAAGGATTTCTTTGCTAAGGTTCCCTCTGCGGCGGACGATGTGACAAAGTGCTTAGGTGGTCAGTTCGAGGATGGCGAATTTGGCATCGAAGAGTAGCTTTAGGGTTTTTCTGTTTCTGTTTTCCCTTTTTTGTTTCTTGTTACTTTATTTATTATTATTTAATAAAGAGGGGGTCGTGAGTCTCGGTTTGTTTTCTGTTATTATTTGGTTTTTGTGTTTATGCGAGGCCGATCTTTTGGGCCGTGAGTTGATTTGTTGTAGACACTTTCATCGATGGTTTTGTTGTAACAAAAGATTTTGTTAGCTAGTTTCGTCGCGTTCTTTGGCGGAGTTGGCCGCAGCCGAAGACTTGAGCAGGGTATTGGTTTTCGGTCGACTGTTATAGTTTTGCGATTTGTAGATATAGGAAATCTGATATGCTCGAACTGCGATATCAAAGAGCTATTTTTATTAATATGTCGGATTTTGTTTCGTTACAGGTTTGTAAAAAGAAAGCAGTTTAATATTGTCGTGCCGTTGTCCTTCGGGTGTTGCGATGTGCTCATTCTGAGTTTTGTAGTTGGAGGGTGACTGGACTCGTGTCGTGAGTTGCCTACGTACCCTCGTGGAGGGATCAAGTCATAACGTAGTTCGATTATTTTCCCTGAGACAGGGTCTGTTGGTCGGTGGTTCGTGTACATGGGTACGTTTGTTGTTGGTTTTGGCCGCTTCATTAGGGATGTTGCTCGATGTCTTTGAAGCTTGCAAGGTAGTATGTTCTGGAGCTCTTCTGACTTCCTCTGATAGTCTCGACTCCTTTCGGGGTTGGAAATTTCAGGCATTGGTGATATGTTGAAGGAACTGCCTTCATGCTATATAGCCAAGGCCTCCCAAGAATTGCGTTGAACGGGGCTGGACGGTCTATCACGATGAATTCTACGATTTTCCTAATTTCTCCGGCGGTTACCGCGAGTTCGATCGATCCGAGGGAATATGTGGTTTCTCCTGCGAACCCGATGAGGGGTGTTCGTTCTTGCTTTTGGAGTGCTTTGGTGAATCCCATTCTTTTGAACGCGTCGTAAAAAAGGACATCAGCCGAACTTCCGGTGTCGATCATTACTCGATATAGTTCGCACCCGCCGACGTCGAGTTGTATCACGAGAGCGTCGTCGTGTGGTTTATCGAGACTTGCGGTCTCGTTTTCGTCGAAGGTGATTTCATAATCGGGACCTGATAGGGGCTCTCTCACTCCTACGTTGTTTTCAGCTCTCTGTTGGTACGCTTTGATTGAGTTGACCGAATTGCAGAACTTGGAGCCTCCGTAAATGAAGTCGATTCATTTTTTGCCTTTGTTGTGGGCCGGAAATTTTCATCTTTTAGTCAGTGCTGGTCGGTAGTGTCTCTGCCCCTCAGACAGATTGCGATTAGGGGTCTGCGTTCTGTCTTTTTCTGAATTTGTAGGGCAATCGGTTTTTCCAGTAGCTCGCGAATTTTGGTCATCTTGTTCTTTCGCTTGAAGTTGGGGATTTTTACGCAAGGAGACTTCATGTTTGGGTTGTACCTAGCGATGCTGGGAGGAGGAGTAGCATTATCAGGGTCTTCCAATGTGCAGATTGCTACCGTGATCTCGAAGCGTGTTTTCCCTTCGGTCTGGCTCCTGATTTCGTCGGTTGCATTGATGTTTGGCCCCCAAGAAATCATGTCGACTCTTTTCTTCGGAGCTGGGGGTGGGGAGCTCGGTGATTCCTGCTCGGTTTTCCTGCCTCTTTTGTTTGTCGAGACTTTGGCTTTTCGATTAGATTTTGGAGTTACTAGCTCTTCCTCTTCCTCTCCGGTTTCTTCAGTGGTTTTCTTATTTTCGTTCTAACTGCGAAGCGCGGCTTGACATTCTTCGGTCGAATGGCCTTTGCGGTCATGGAAGGCACAATATTTGCTGAGGTCGTATGTCGAATACCTTTGCGGTGAGTTTTTTATTGCATAGGAATGTTGTCCTTTGGTCGCCGGCTCCTTAGGAACAGTAGGCTTTTTAGTCGCATTATTCTTGTTTGCGCTATACTGTTCCTTTATGGCTGCGACCTCCTCTTCGTGGGTGGCGAAGTAAGAGGCTAGGTGTAGGGCGTCATCCAACGAGATAGGTGCTCGTACTACTAATTCTTCCCTGAATTTGGATGAGAACCAGACGCCATTCTTCAATGCTGCTAGGGTGACGACCTCGTTCGGATGCGATATCTTGGCCTTGATTTTTCGGAACTTGTGTATGTACGCTCTCAACGGCTCGAAAGGGGCTTGCTTGAGATTCCAAAGATCTGCCTCGGTAACTCTTGTCTCTATGAAAACTGAATACTTTTTGAGGAACGTAGATACCAACTGAGTGAAATTGTCAATCGAGTTTTCTACTAGTCCAGCGAACCATTCGAGGGCGGCCCCCGTGAGGCTCTCGGCGAAGAAGCGACAGTAACCGGCCTCTTTTTTCGTCGTCGGTGAGGTGTGCTCTCGATATTGCTAAACGGAAGGCGTGTACATGGGCCTTTGGGTCTGTGTTTCCTGCATATTCGGGGAATTTTAGTTTCCCGACGTGATGCAGCCTAACGCTGGCGATTCTGTTTGTAAATGGAGTCTTTCTGGTTTCCTCGATGACCATGTCGATATCTTAGGCAGAGCTCGTTGCCGTATGCACGATCGCATGTATCCTTTTGAGCTCGGCATTGTTCCTCTCAATATAATTCTGAAACGCTCCGGTTTCATTCGGGATCACTAGGTCTTCCCTTTGGGGATCAATATTGACGGGACCGCGAAGGTCATGCCTTCGAGCTTGTTCTATTGAGTTATCGAATCACGCTTGGTGGAAGGTCCTCGTGGCGGATGGAGTTCGATTTTCGGGGATTGAATGGTTCAATGGTGGGATCCTTGTTCTGGGTTCTCCCAGTCTTTCCGTTGATCTGTTCTGGAATTGGATCGGAGTGCTTCGTGGGCGTTGGAGCCCGGTGTCGATTTCGTCCAATCCACTGTAGCTTAAGCTTCAGTGGGTCATGCCTTGCGGCGGGGGTCGTTATGAGTTTTCTCCCTTGTAGCGTCCGGATCGGGCACTTGGGTTCTCTGGAGTACCGAACAGACCGGTGCTTTGGGGGTTCGGCGTAGCTCTTAACGGATCGAGGGGCGTTTGATTTCTTTCTCGAATGTTTGCAGCTCGATGCTCTGCGAGTTCCCTCTCAGCCTGGTCTAGTCGGTTAGTGATGGTTTGATTGACGACCGTTTGGTTACGAATCTCGTCGATCAGAGATGAGAGCATTCCTCGAAATTCGGTCATTTCTTCTCGAGTTTGTGCTAGAGGGTCGGCGAAATTGGTCTGATTGAGATCGGGTCAGGTCATCGGCGGATTGTCTGTCCCCGGGACGGTTCCAGACTCGAGCTCTGACTCTTTCTGGGATCGATGTCTGATTGATCGGAAGAGATCGATCTTGACTTGAAGTCGCGATCGGAGGGATTTGTTGCGTCTGGGTTGTTCCAGTCGCGTCATTGGCTCCCGTTAACCCAGTTGGCGTCACTTCGGTCCCCGAGTCGGATCCGATAGGATCGATGTTGTTGACTCTTGAGGGTGTGGTTCCGGTGGTTTTGTTGGGATTCATAGTCGCGCTTAGGAAACTTAGATCGGTTGCTTAGCAAAGATGTTTTTCGTTATCTTCCCCACAGTCGGCGCCAAAATTTAGAACCTAAAATCTACACTAAGTATTTGATAGTGATTGGGGTTTTATCTAGGGAAGACAAATGATGTAAGCAACGATATCTTTAGAACACAACGATGTTAAACCGTTTCCAGTAGGTAAAAATGGACTTTATTGATGAATAAGATCGAATACAATGAGTTGAACTACATCGAGTGATACAAACGAGATCCGTAAAGAAAGAGTCTAAGATCGGGAGGAAAACAAGGTCGATGTAAGTGTGTAGCTCTCTCTATGGTTTTCAACGTGTCCTTTCTTCATGTCTCTTCTCCTTTCTTTATAGTAAGTCGACTTCGTGATCTCTGTAGCTGCTCCGCGATCTCCGGGGCCTCGACTCTTTTGCTTTTCGAGCTCGATTGCTTGTTATGGGCTTCGGTTCCTTGCGGCCCATAACTCTAATCGCGGCCCATTGATGTATTGACCAAAATTGGGTCCAACATTAATTGAGAAACATTACAACTTATTTTCGTAGGCATGTGCCATCACATGGTTTGGAGGTACAGAGCGATCATGTTCTCGTTATGTTGATGGTTAACATTTGTCGGAAATTTATAGGTAGTTTCGGAGACCAAACTTCCAATGAAATTCAAAATCGCAAAATCATCATTTGTTTCCGTCAAGTTTCTGGAAATTTCGTGGAAAGTAGATCGAATATGTCATCTGAAAATCATCGGAGATTTCTGAGTTTCTTCTAAGAAAAAAATTATGAAGATTAAAAAAAACAATTTCTTCATATCATTTGCCATCTTGGGTTTGGGTTCCTCCTGGTGTTTGTTTATTTTTATTTTTCTCTGATTTTTGTCGATTGTTTTCTCTGTTTTGAGACAGTTTCTTTAATTATTCATGCTCTGTTTTAGAGCAATCAGTAATCCAATTTTCTAAGAAGAAAAGAAAACTAATATAATGAGAAATATTTCACGTATCTCCTATATATTAATTGAGAAACATTACAACTTATTTTTGCAGCCATGTGCCATCACTAAGATAATTTTTAGAATCATTAGAAATATATGTTGGTCCATCTAATTATATATAATTTTTTTTTAATAAACTCACCATAAATTCATTATTAATGTTCTTTATTATTTGTTTAAATAAAAGTTACGGAATTGCCTAATGTGGCTAAAGTATATATGACAATTAATGATTTTGAATAATAAATATTTGATAAAAATTTGTGTATCTTCTATCCTATTATTTAATTTTAAATTAGTAAAATAAGTTAAACAATCACATGAACCATATAATAAAATTTAGATTTTTCTGTATATGTTATATTTTGAATTTTTAAAAACGAATATAAATTGCTAAAACTGTTAAAAGTCTCGTATTCAAATTTTGTGATCCATGATTTAAGATTTTTGTTATGACAAAATACAAATGATTACAAAATCATATAAATAAAAAGTCTAATCTAATTAATTATTAAGATATATATATATATATATTAAACTCTATACCATATAAAATTCATAATATTTTTAGTTATAAAATTTACTTTGAACAATTTTTTTTGATAAAATATTTGAATAAACATTAACAACGTAATTTTTTGAAATATAGAAATTACTAAAATTATTAATTCCAGAATGAAAATTTTGTTATCAGTAATTTAAATGTTTTGCTATAAATTATTCAAATGATTAAAAAAATCATATGAGTAGAAAGCATCATTTAATACATTAATATTAAAAGTATACTATGTATGTTAATATCATTTAAATTTAATTATGTATCCTATCTAATTGGAAAAAAATATTGTTTGGATTAATAAAGTTGATTTATATGTTCGCACCAATTTAATTATATATGTAACAGTTACTAATTTTTAATTATTCAGTATATATTTATTATTTCATAATATATAAAAATATAATACATAAAATAATTTATATATATAATGTTCACCCCGCGCATGGCGTGGATCTTAATCTAGTTGATAATAAAGGGACTAAAGATTTGCCAAAATCTGAAACTTGTATATTCATCGATAGAGATTATACAGGTGTATATATATATACAGAGTAAGATTATAATGAGTGTTAGAGTAATGGGAGGAGTGATTTTCGTGACATGATCATATAGCTGCGTAAATGAGATACTCATCCTCAACCATTGTTCCTTCTTCGGTTTTGGGTGATTAGAAAGGAGCTTTTAATTGAAAAAAATATTGGGAAGAGATGAAGTGAGAGTGTGGTAAGAAACTGACTTGTTCTTTATAAAAGGATATTATTGAGAGCCAAGATTATCGGTATTCCCTTCAAAATTTTAACGGATAGTTTCTAAGAGTTCAAAATTTTTAAACGGCTAATACAATTTAGATTCTGAGAATATAGCGACAATCTGGGTTTAATTTTCCAGACCTCTTGCCGGTAACACGTCATCGTTGTAATTACTAAGGAAGTTCCAACATTTATGTGATGAAGATCACTTTCGGTATCTCCTCGGAAACTATTCGCACACAGATATACCGACAACACCAACGTTCTCGGAGAAGTATATGATACTGAGAAGATTGCGAGAAACGTTTCTGAGAATCTACCGAGAAAATCAATTGATCGGAATTGTTCTGACAACTTTTACCGAAAAAATATCGCCAAAACTGTTTTGTCAATATTTTCCAAGGAGATACCGACAAAAACGTTCATTCATCGGAGAAATGTCACTAGATTGTAGATAATATTCCGATGTCTCTTATTCTCAGAAACTTTTGTCGGAGTTCGTGATGATTTCTCTTAGTGAGCTTTATGATCATGTGTGATACATTGAGAATTATATTTTTTGTTTATAAAATTTTTACCCATAATTGTTTAAATAGAATTGAAAAGGTACAATGGTAATGTATGGAACATTTAAAAACAGTTAGAAATGAATAGGTATATATAACAATAATAGAAAGTGGCAACCGTCAGAATTTTACAACAAATAGAATTGAAATTGTACGAATAGTAAAATATGCAGCTTTTAAAAAGTTAAATAGGTAGATGATACAAACATAAGGATGCAACTTTTTGTGACATTTTTCACAACTCTTGAGAATGGAAAAACACAACTCTTCACATTAATTGGGATTGCTAGATTAGTGTGAACACAACTCATAAGAAATGATTTTTCAGATAATATTATAAAGATGTCATCTACAATTAATATTATAAAGATGTCATCTACGATTTATTATATTTTTGTATTACACCATACTAATTAGAACTTATCATTGTTTTCCTTGTGATTTTGTTAGCAATGGGGACTTCTCAAATCTTCCAGGGAGACACTGGTGCATCCTCATCATCTCAGCTTCCTGCAGATGCCTTAATCTCTCTGCAGCTGCCCCTTTCTCTCTGTAATTACACTCATCCTCTGCCCTGTTTGGTGCTTCTAAAACTACAAATCTTTTTGCTCATGTTTGCTTATGTTAGTAATGGATCCTGCTCAAAACTTCCCAGGTGCATCAACATCATCACAATCATCACAAGTTCCACCAGAAGCTAGAAATGCTAGTGATGCAGTAATCAAAATTTTGAAGCAGATGTTAAGCTGGTTGGATCAGATGCTCAGTAAGCAAGACCAGATGCTCAAAGTATAGACTCGCAATAGAGAGCGAACTGAGCAGGACCAAGTGGGAGCGAATCAGAGTCAATACACTAATGATGAACAAGTTCTAGATTCAAGAAGGCAGCGAACATCAGATTCTCCAACATTATAGTTTGTGATTACAGCAATGATTGCATCGACATGTGCTTACTCTCTTATACTCTCATCATCTGCTCACAATTAGCTAAGCAGTTTAAAAACATTATCTGTGTTTTCTTGTTGTGGGTCTTTGAGGCTTGCATTGTTAGTCTCAAACCTGGGAAGAGATAAACATGTCATGGAAGAGATAAATATGTCACAAGTTAAGAACATTTATTCACTCTTATTTTTTCTTTCTATTTGCAGCTTCTGGGCTTATTTAAACTATAATTCAAATGCAATCACAACTAATCTTGTAAAGGTGTTTAGAGCTTTGATGCAAGAGAAATACTTTAGCTCTCAACCTGTGGCTTTATATCACTACAGCACCAATCTCTGTTCTGAGATTTTCCATTACCTTTTTTTTTAAAAAAATTGAAAAACTGATTTTCCATTACCTAGACAAGAGAAAACATATCAGAATAGTAGCAATGACCCATAAGAAGGGAGATAGATCACACCTGCATATTTGATTTGAAGGCAGGTCATGCTATCTCCATTCCATTGCTGCTATAACAAAACTCAAATCAACTTCAAGCAAGCTATGTTACTAATTAGAACCGAATCATCAAATTCAACAAATGAAACTGAAACCCCCAAAATCTAATTAGAACATTTTAGGTAATAAATGTTGGTCGAGATAACGGAAGCCAAGGGAAACAGGAAACAGGAAACAATCAACGCAGATGGTAAAATTCAACCAGAAATTCTCGAGAATGGATTGAAATGGGAAGAGACTAGCCCTCGGCTTCGGCGATTGTGGAGAGTCTGTCTGAATCGGTTTCTGCTGAGATCGTCCATAGAGTCGTGTTCAACCACTAGGTCTCCTGCGTCCATGGCGAAAACAAAGAGCTAGGCTTCGCCTGTGTTCGGGGCTGTCCGAGAATTTTACTCGGGGAAACATAGTGTAACTACGCAGCTTGTTAGTTTGACAAGAAAAACTTTCAAACCATAAATTGTTGAATCTGTAACTTTTATCATATCCTAACAAGTAATCAATATACATATATATATATATATATATATATACACATATAAGTTTAACGATTAATCAATGTACAGTTTACCTTACACGGATAAATCGTAGAGGAGTGACGCAGTTATTGGGAGTAAAGAATTAACGCGCAGACAAATCTCGCCATTACACTCAGAACTGGAGGCTTTATCCTGGGTAACGAAGTTTATGCTTGAGGTATCGACATGTCAATCATTTGGAACCGACTGTAAGGATCTAATTTCGATAATCAAAGATCCCAGAGCATAGCCGAATTTCTCTACTGAGCTGGAGGAGTTTATGAAGCTGAAAGCCAGATACACGGAGTTCTTGATTGTTTTTGTTCTTCGTTCAGAAAATGTATCATCTGATTCCTTAGCTAAGATAGCGAGATCCTTCCATAAAGATTTGTACTACATTGGTTGTTCTCTTACGGTCTGGTTTCTCAGATCACATCAAGCTTAAGAAATAGAACATGTGTTTGAAAAAATAAAAAAATAAATCAATGTACAGTTTATCTATGTCGACATAAAAGTTTATAAATAATAAATACACCTAATATTATTTTTTGAAAATAAATACACCTAATATTACAACAAAATACAGTGACCTCTGAGTCTTTGACCATTTAACCTTTTTGTATATATAACACTAGAACAATTTTAACTCATCTCTATATTTTTCTTCTAAAACATATTTATATGATCAGCTCACTTCCTTTTTATAAAGAAAACTAGGATAAGACCTACGCGTTGCGCAGGGTGAATTTATTTGTATATATTATCAATAATTGTTTTATATTTTTAATTATTTTATTTATACATATATAATATTTTTTGTTGTCATTATATAATTTATTTCCGATGGACGGACCTAGGGGTGTTCAATCCGGCAAAATAGAACCAATTAAAATCGAACCGAACCGAATTAGAGAAAGTGGTTTGGACTTGGTAATACCAAATATACCGAATGGAAGTCATTTTTGAAAACCGCGGTATATGGATATGGTTTGGTATATAAACCGATCAACCCGAATAAACCGAATAAACCGAATAAACCGATCATTTAAAATATAGTAGTATAATTATACGTAAATTTTATAATATAATTAAGAATATATACATAATTTATTTTATCAATTTGATTTTTATATTGAAACGTTGTTTTTAGTAACTTAATATTTTGTTTTAAGTTAAAAGTTATGTTTTATTTTTATCAAATTAAATAAAACATAATGTTTACCCTTTTGTTAACAAATATGAGTGTTTAGATTTAGTTATTTATAATATTATGGATTACTAATTTATATTATGTAAAAACTATTATAATTATTAACTTAATATGTTTGCTAAATATATTAAATAGTAAAAACCTAAATATCTTCATGTTATATAAAAACTAATATCTAATAATATAAATAAAATCCATAAAATACTTTTTTTTTAAAACAAATTTATGGTATTTTGGTATTTTGATATAAAACCGAATAAACCGAAAACCGACAGTATATAAACCAAAATAAACCAAAGTAAATATGATTTTAATATGGTAGCTATTTTTCATAAACCAAAATATCGAAAAACCGAAAAAATCGAACCGGAACCGAACCGATATCCGGATTTAACACCCCAAGATGGACCGGATCATTTTTTATTAAAAATGGTGGAACTAAACTATGATTAATATATTATGGGTTGATCAGATTGGACATTAAACAAATTATGACACAAAAACTTTATTATTTTCCACCGAACACATTTTTGAAAAAATTGAACAGTATTGTTTCCACAGTTGAATTATTTTGACATTTATCTTCCATATGGTTTTGAAAAGTTTCAGATCAACTATCGAGTTGATACATGTTATTTTAATGTTTTAGTTGTTTGGTTAAGAAAAACTTATATTTTTGTAATTTAAAGTCGTTTTAAGAAATTCAAAATATAACATATAAGAAAAAATCAAACATATAAGAAAAATAAAATATATAAGGTTTCCTTATTTTTGTAATTTAAAGTCGTTTTAAATTTTTTTAAATATAATATATAAAGTTTCTTCATTTATGTAATTTCAAAGTCATTTTAAAAAAATCAAAATATAACATATAAGAAAAAAAATCTAATTTTTTATTATATGGTTAATGTGATTGTTTAATCTTTTTAACAATATAAATTAAACAAAAATGAAGAAGGATACAAAAATTGTTATCAAATCTTTATAATTCATAGTCATTAATTGTCATATATATGTTAATCATATTAGGTAATTCCGTAGCTTTTATTTAAGAAAATAATACACATTTCTTATACTTTGGGTTATATAATGTTGTTAGAATATTTTAAACTATATTTTATATTAGATGCTCTAGAATTCTTTGAAATGAAATTTAGAAGGCATTTAGAAGTGCCACCTAAGATTGTGGTTTTTTTTAATTAATACAAAATTAAGGTTCTAATTTTTTAAATGATTCTCAATTAATATATAGAGGATAGTATATTTCTGTATTTACGGTAATAAATAGCATTTTCTATTTGAAAAATATACATTGAAGAAGTTTCTTGTTCTATTTTATAATTCTTGTATCTTTAAAAAAAATACAGAAGTGGAGTGAAAATATTCTTAGCGTTCTGTAAGTCCTCTACATTTGTTGTTTATTTTTACCATTATTATTATTAGTATGTTACATACATGTAGTACGAACAAAAGATTTATAATCAAAAGACAAAAGTAAATAGTAAATAGTCACGTTTTCTTACTTGATCAACGTGTAGGGATGGACAATACTTTACGCGCTGAAAATAAGAAACAAATTTTCTGGAGAGAAAGAGAAAGCAGGCAAATATTGACCAAAGGTGGTGGTGATAATATCCAATATGAATTTATTCAACAACTACCAAACACGTATACGCGTCTTCGCATATCTTGCGTTAGTGACCCCTTGAAAACCTCTCTTTGTCCTTATAAATATAACTCTCTCCTTTGAGACTTTCTGAACCATAACAAACACAGAAATCAAAAAGGGTCGTAAATACTTATCTTTAAGACAACGTTTATCAAGTTATCGACCAAGAAAAAAAGAAAAAAAAGGGGTGACCTGAGTTTTTCAACACAACACAAAGATGGCCGGAGTTTTCAAAACGGTGACATGTATGTTTTTGGTTTTAGCTGCGGTTGTTTTCGCAGAGGACTATGATGTTGGTGATGATACCGAATGGGCGAGACCTAACGATCCCAAGTACTATGCTACATGGGCTGCCAGTAAAACGTTCCGTGTAGGCGACGAGCTTGGTGAGTTTACTATGTCTTTGTTTCCTATTTTTTGTTGAATATATTTTTCCAATTTTCACCGACTGACATTGATAGTCTATATCTACTAACATTATTTGCAAAATGATTTCATACATTTTATTTATGTGTCCTTTATACAATCACTTTCACTAAAAGATGTAATATAACATGCTAAAAAATGATGACATGATTTATAACTAAATGTGATATATATAATTAGATTTAATGTTAATTTATTTTGTGTAATTTTTGTAGAAAATGGTAATAATTCATATATTATCAATTAAGTAAATTTATTCAAATATAACATTAGATAATATAATAATAATAAAATATTAACAATATTTTACAAATTTTGAAATATTATTTAATTTTTTCTTATAATTATACAATTTTCATTACTAAAACTTTCAAAACTTTCGATAATTTTTGTTAAAAATATAAATTTTTAATCGTAATATCATTAATAATTTTTTTATATATCTAAAATTATAGAAATATTGTTTAGTTTTACCTTTTGATAATATTATACAATTTTAGTATTTTTTAATTTTTTTTAATACAAGTTGATTTAATATATTTCAATCAAAAGAAATAGATAAAAATTAGTTACACCTACTATCTAATGGATAATACTTCTTTTATTTATTTTTATTTCAACTTAAAATTTCCTTAATGATAATAGAACTATTATATTTTGGAAGTTCATCATCAACAGTGTTCTAAGAATTAGCACGTAGATGAATTGGATATAAAAGATTCGATTTTTTTTTAAAAGTCGATCTACATAGTGCCTAAACTGCCTATGTATTTGTTTTCTGTAAAACATTTAATTGCCGCCTAGTATTTTATTAAACATCGCTCTTATAAGTATCCACTACTAACTTAATTTAGTTCATCGACGTAAACCATTTTTTTTTTCAGTAAGTTATAGGATATTTTCAACTAGGACAGGACATATCAACCAACATTGAAAGGCGCTGACTATGTGCGTCATTTTTAATTGCTATATTAATAACAAGTTTTTGTATATTATTGTTACAGAATTTGATTTCACCGCTGGGAGACATGATGTGGCTGTTGTAACAAAAGATGCATATGAGAACTGCGTGAAAGAGAAACCCCTCAGCGTCATGATGACTCCTCCGGTCAAAATTATACTAAACACCACCGGACCACAATACTACATCTGCACCTTCGGTGACCATTGCCGCTTTGGTCAAAAACTTGCCATCAACGTAGTTGGTGCTGGTGGTGCTACCACCCCTGCTGCTGGAGGAACCACTCCCACCACCCCAGGAGCCGGGACGACTACTACTACAACACCTACGGCTGGAAGTGCCGCTTCTACATTAGGTGGTGCCTCTTTTTTGGTCGCCTTCGTTTCTGCTGTTGTTGCTCTCTTTTGAGTTAGATTCGATCGATCGGAATACTGAGGAAAGTACGTAGTTTAACATTCATGCATTTTCTTTATGGGAATAAAAATCCTCATTGTAGAGACATATGATAACTAGGTTATAATTTTAAGACTGATTTTCCACATCATCGATATATATATTATATCATATTTCATGGAAAGGTGTGTACATGTCATCTTCTTGATCCAGTTTGTTTAAGTGTTTTCTTGTATTATGTAAACAATTTTGCCTTCTAAGTATATCAATCACTCACGGATCTGAAACATTAACCCATTCTGAACCCATGTTTATAGATTTTATTGAACATATATACACGATCTACGTTTTTTCAATACCAATATGACTCTCTCTCGTGAATCTCTCATAAACCATTAGTCATGGATATTTACGGGAAGACAATTTCCTAATAATGTATATGCTTTAATGTTATCTAATATAAAAATTTATCTAATAAATTGATTACCAAAAAAAAAAGTTATCTAATAAACGCTTAAACTTTGATTAAACGATTTGTTACCGCGAAATCGCGAATACAATAAACCTACTACAGAAGACCAGAAACTTGCACAAGACCTTGACACGTATCCGATTGACGTGAATCAGAAAACCATAAACTTTTCTTCGACAAGCAATGACATTTTTCCCTTAATAATTTAAGCATGATAACTTCCAATGGTTATAGCAAAGTCTTTGGTAATTTCAGTGCTTCTTTACTCTTGTTGTTTCTTTCTTATCAATCTTGATTTAACTTCAAATCAATTTATTTCACTCACTCTTCTTTGCCTTGTTCAAAAACGCGGGCGCCTAGCCGATTAATCGGCCGACTAGGCGCTCCGCGCAACCCCACCTCCCCGACTATGACCAAACCGGTGCAGTAAATCGGACTACCATTTAATCGGTCAAAATCCGACTAATCGGTCAAAATCCGATTAATCGGTTTTGAAATCCGATTATTATCAAACAAAAGTTTGGACTGTATTTTTAAAGTTTAGCCATGTTAGAAGCCCACTTAACAAATTAAAATCTAAGACCTTAACATGTATTTATAAGTGACTTGAAGACTTCTCCTACTCCTATATTACCGATGTGGGACAAGTTAAGTGATCTTTTAAAATTTTTGTCCTAAATCGCGCTAATTTAAATGGAAAAAAAAAACACACACTGCATATAATTCGAACCCATCACCTCTCGCACCTAACAATTCCAACCGAACCACTGGACTACGATGTTCTTACATGCATAATTCACATATATTTATATATATACATATTTTTATAATTAAAAAATAATAAAAAACTAATCCCCGCGTATATCCCGCTTAATCCCCGATTTTTTGGTAACTCGCGCTAGGCCCGGACTCACCGTCCGACTAGCGCCTAGCGTAGTTTCGAACATGGCTTCTTTGTCAACATGATATCTTCATATTTCGATGTTTCAAAAAAAAAAAAAGAAGAAGATATCTTCATATTTCGATAATTTAATATGTTTGATTAATATAGTGTAGCTACAATATTCGATAAGACCTATATATGGACATAGAGTTCTTGTAATAGCAAGTCTTGGAATGACCAAAGTAAGAACCTGTGAAAGAAGTAGTTATAATTTCTTCTGAGCTCTTGACTTTAAATCTACAAGACTACAAATTGCAACAATTATCTCGCTTCTGTTTAATTTTTTTTGCTACCTAAAAATGGATATTTTCTGCAAAGTGATTTATATGAAAATTGGTCTTTGAAAAAATTTGTTTCTTTTATTTTTTGCTAAAAAAAAAATCTCCATCTTCAGTGCATCGGAAAAATACATATAAGGAAGAGACCAGAGGTTAGAAACAGCAGTTTAACCTATCAAGAGAGAGAGAGACAGATATGATCAAATCAGATGAAAGCAATAAACATCAATCACAGGCAAAGAGTGTTAAGCAAATTAACTAATTATGTTTCTACTTGATTTTTGCGTTACTTCAAAGTTTTATTTCGTGCTAGTGTAAATAGGAGGGAGAATAGAGTTGGCTATGCGACTAAGTGTGATAAGAGAACCACAAAAACAAGCCTTCCATTACTTGCCATCACGAAAGTAGCTTTGTTTTCCATCTCAAACTGTCAAAGTCTCACTTCACCTATGGATTAATGAAACACGTTCTCTCTCTCTCTCTCACCAATGTTCCTTTTAGACCAATGCTCCTCCTTTTCTTCTCCATATAAACCACATATACTCGCCTCCATATCTTAACAATTTCTCATAGCAAACCCTAAAACAGAGAAAAGAGAGCTAGAGAGAGAAAGATGGGAAGAGGGAAGATAGAGATAAAGAGGATAGAGAACGTAAACAACAGAGTTGTGACGTTCTCAAAGAGGAGGAATGGGTTGGTTAAGAAGGCGAAAGAGATCACAGTTCTGTGTGATGCAAAAGTTGCTCTCATAGTCTTCGCAAGTAATGGTAAGATGACTGATTATTGTTGTCCTTCCATGGATCTTGGTGCTATGTTGGACCAATACCAGAAGTTATCTGGCAAGAAACTATGGGATGCTAAGCATGAGGTACTAACTCTCTTTTTATATAATCTAAAGTTTCTTAGTCTCAAAAATATTATATGCCAGAATCATGGGTTTTCAATTTCTTTGCCGAAAACATGTCAGGAAACCCATGAATTTTCAACCCTAGATACAGATCTACTTTAGTGTTTTTGTCTCAAGAACAAATATTCTGTGAAGTCAGTTACAAAAAAAAAAAAAAAAAGAACAAATATTCTGTGTTTTTTTTTAACCACAGATATTCTGTGCTAAATATCATGAAACGGGGTTATTTAATTTTATTTTCCCAAAACATGTCAAAAAGGAAAACCTCTCGAACCCTAAATGCAGATCTACAAAGTTTTCTTTGTGTGTCTAGCCTTCCAGCCTCTTTATTGATTCTCTTGTACTCAACAAGACATGGAGCCACGAAACATGGAAGTTATTCTCTTCTTTCCATTGTTTTTATTTTATTCATGCTTAATTTGTAGGATCTTGAATATATTGTAGAGAATATATCTAAATGTATTCACCAACTGTGTTTTGAAACAACCAAGACAAAATCTTAGAGAGAGCTAGTTAGATCTGTGAGTGATTCCATTTTAAGGTGTGAGGTTAGCGAGAGGAAATTTGGGATGTGATATAAATACTAATGTCTGAACAGTTTACTGATTTTACATGTGTGATTGAAAACTGGGAAATACTCTTTAATTACTCTTTAAAACGACTGATTTTACTCCAAATATTATTAATTAGTTCTGACAATCATAAGCTTAGTTCCAACAAATTGAATATATCTTTATAAAATAAGCAGCATACAGAGGGTTGTATACCATTTAAGTTTTTTTTTTTTTTTTACGAACGGCTACCATTTAAGTTATTGTTATGTGTATGTGTATGTGTATGTATGTGTATACTTTTTACATATATGATATCACTCACTATATATATGTTGTGCATAAAACATGAAAGGCTTCTCATGAATAACCAGATTTCTTCAATAATTTTGTGAGACATATATTTATGTTTAGTGTTTTGTCATTATTTGGTGTCCAGAACCTCAGCAATGAGATTGATAAGATCAAAAAGGAGAATGATAGCTTACAACTGGAGCTCAGGTCAATCTCCACCCTACATATTTTCATATATTTTAAAAAATAATATTTTTATATATTTACATAAGTATTTATAAAACAGCTAAATAAAAAAAAATCTTTGAAATATCAGCATGAATGATAAAATGCATAAAAACTGTGATCAATACAGGCATTTGAAAGGAGAAGATATACAGTCTCTCAACTTAAAAAACCTGATGGCCGTAGAGCACGCCGTTGAACATGGCCTCGACAAAGTCCGAGACCACCAGGCATGTATACATTCATACGCATGCACATTAATCTATATAAAAATATATAAATCAAAATCCACAATTAACTCTTAACTTGGTCTGCTTGGCACAGATGGAGTACCTTATGACAAAAAGGAGAAATGTGACCATATATAACCGATTTTGTACTTTACTATCGAGCTTTCTGGTTTAAATATATATATTGATGTTTATATCAAAAAAATTTGTGGGCAGGAGAAAATGATGGTAGAGGAGAATCGGCAACTCAGTTTCCAGCTGGTATATATAAATGATAGTCATTTATTCATTAAGCCCTTGATTTGGTTTGAAACTATATATTGGTATGTTAATGTGTGCTTGAGATATATGGATATGGTTTGGAAATTGCAGCAACAGCAAGAGATGGAAATAGCTAGCAACGCAAGAGGAATGATGATGAGAGATCATGATGCGCAATTTGGATATAGAGTTCAGCCGATTCAGCCAAATCTTCAGGAAAAGATTATGTCTTTGGTCATCGATTGATCATATTTGAGATTAGTAAATCTCATGACCAATCTACTATCTATCTCTGGTCCTTTAAATTGTCTTTATAATTGTGTGTCCCTTCAGTCTCGAGCCACATATATACTCTCTATCCTACTTTTTTTACTTAAGCTTATATGTGTGTTGCTTGCTTATGAACTCTATGTGATTGGTTGTGTTGTATGCTTCAACGTTTAAAACTAGTTGCTTTTGTGTTAAAACTAATGATTCCTTGTTGAGTTACAATCCGGTTTTATTCTTACGGAGACTGACACCCGTCACCTCCAATCCGGAGAACAGCGGGCCACCAACAATATCTCGTATAATTAAAGCCCATATACCCAATTACACTCACCCAAAGCCCAAATAAAAATCCGAATAAAAAGTCCAGTAGCACCAAATCCGTCCAAATATCATATACTCATCTGTCTCACCTGCAAGGGGCAAATGAGGGGTGAGTAACGGGGAAGTCACTCAGTGAGGTATGGGATACTAAACCCGAAGTCCATGGACCCGGACAGAGCACTCCGAATAAATATAATTTAATCTTAACACGTTGCAAACACGGTACCTAAAGTACCCAAAGATCACACAACAGTCCTAGCGAGGTGCACACTCGCTGCCCACTAACAGGCCAAAACACTACCGAAAAGGTGCTCGGTTCATACACACACCGAACAAGTGCTCGGTAACACACGCCCGTAGACGATTTATCGACCTCCTGGGTTACGCGTCAACCGGTCGACTATAGCTGGTCGTAACCTCCACACAATCCGGCATACAGAAGTCTGTCTCTGTATCCGTCTCAAACAATCACATAACTCCTAATAAAAGAACTATTTTTATTTACCAATTTTAAATGAAACAATCATTGTTGAATCCTCTAACACCCTAGTTCCGGTTTAAGCAAAGAACCTAAAAACTAAACAAGCAATAACAGACTCGATTTCACGTAGACGGAAACACATTAGAAATAAATTATACTTATTCAAGGTCCTAAGCCGTGTAAGAGGAATTCGAGAAAAGATCCTCACCTTAGCAAATATTGGATATAGCTCATCAAAAGCTCGGGAACGATCTCGCCTAACATCACTTTAAAAGATTCCAACCTAATCATGGTGTCGAGCGAAACTTGTTCCATAAATCTTTGTACGCCTTATTTTAAAATGATGGGCAACTAACTCCAGGTTGGCATAAGATTCACTACACCTAAACACATGCAAAGACACGTTTAAGGTTTGTGGTATATACGTTACTTGTGGCACAAGTAACAAAGGAGGCAACACTTAGCTAGATAACGGTTGATGACGGTGGCTGGTACGATCTCTGGCTATCACGACTCTCTGGAGACATGACTGCCTCCTCCAATGGCTTGCGACTAACAACAGTGTGGATCTGATCGGTGCGGCGGTGGTGAGACGGTGGCTCCGTCTTTGTGCGCCTCCTCCTCACGTCATATATACATCTCTCGAGTTCGATGCGAGACAACAACACGTGAGACGTTTGACCAGTGATGACGAGGCTCTCTCTCTCTGACATGGCGTGATAGCTCCAAGACAACGGGGAGAGCCGGTGGTGGCATCGCGGTGCATCAGATTTTTGGAGGTGAACAATGGTTTAATTGGAGGTGTGCGGCTAGGTTTCGTCAAAGATGGAGATGTATACGACTTATATATCTCTTTGGTTTATTTCAAATGGTTTGGTTTAGAGAATAATTAACCAAACAAATTTCTAAATCTGGTTTAGAGAAACCGGGTCGTTACAGAGACTTTTTGTTTCTTAACGACCTTTTTTGTTTGTTGAAAATATATAACTAGCTTCTGTGTTAGAATGTTCTCGGATCACATGTAGGGATTAATATAATGTGTTGATGACCATTATTTAGTTAGTGGGAATTTAAGCTGTATAATGTGATTAGGTTTTAGGCTAAGTTAATCCTCTTATTCTTTGGGGGACTTCGGATGCTTCATATCCTACTAGCTAGATCCTTTAACACTCTTTGCCAGTGATTGATGTTTACTGCTTTCATTTGTTTTAATCATTTCTGTTTCTCTCTCTTGATAGGTTAAAGATATTTATGTAAACTTTTTATGCATTTAAGATAGAAAAAATTACTAGAATGTATAAGAAAAATTGGTTTATTAATAGAGTGTTATACATCTTTTAAAAATTACTATAGTGTTTGGATACCCTTAATAAATGACAATAAGGGCATTTGATTAGTTTTTTTTAATTGAAATTATTTTTAAACAATAAATCCACATCACTAATTAAATATCCACATCAGTAATAGAGAACAATCAATCATCCCTTTAATTACATAACGTTATAAAAAAACACAACAACACAGCACAACTTCGTCAAAGAACTAAAGGAACCCTAACCGCCTCTTCCCTGAAATCGTCATCGACATTGTGTTTACTCCGTCTTCCTCGAACTAACTCTCTGTCTTGTCTTCTCTAATATCATCTTCCCCGAAATCGTCGTCTCCAATCGTTTTTACGAAATATTTTTCGCTGTAATCGCCCGAAATCATCTTCTCTGCTGCGTTTTTCGAGTTTGTGGCTGAGTTTTAATTTATGTTGTGGCTGAATTACTTTTCTTTTACGGCTGGTTTATATATGCAGTTTGGTTTATATATGCAGTTGTGACTGAGTTACTTTCCGCCAATCTCCGAAAACCTAGCTATAAGAAGTGTGCATTCCGAGGAGAAAAGACAAATACATTCCAAAAAACATCCAGATCGACAATTGTGGGATGTATTTAATTAAGTTTGTTTGTGATTTCATACCCATATTTGGATAATCTAATTTTTTTTCAGATCTGAGTGGAAGAGAAAATTGAACAAAAAGAAAATGAAGGAGATGAAAAGAAGTGACAGATTCAGCAGAGACGACACAGAGGAGTTCATTGAAGCTTGGATACATGGATGAATACCAGAATGGTGCAGAAAGCCTGTATTTTTGGTTTTCTATGTAAAAAACATAACTCACCCATGTATTGTGTATTTGATTTATGCTATGTTTACACTACTCAGCCGTGTCATTTATATATCCCAGCTGTGTCGTTTACATAACTCAGCCATACCTCAAACATACCCTAAAATCAAAAAATGTTTAGATAACTCAGCCGTATCATTTAGATAACTCAACCGTATCGTTTATATAAATCAGCAATACCTCAAATATACCCTAAAATCGGAAAACTGAATTCAAGTACTTTAAGAAGTTATATTGAAGATCATCTTATCAATATCAAGTGAATATAAATCAACTGAATGTGTATAGTTTCTTAAGCTTCAAGTTGAGACTTTAACTTGATCTTGAGATATATGTTCTCTTACAATCACTTATACAATTCTGACTTACAAGACTCTAACTTTAATCTTTTCTTAAATATAAACCTCAAATCATAAACTATAGAATTATAAAGTTATAAAAATTTAAAGTTTATCTTTGAACATTAAATCTAATATTTTTATTATTATTTAAAGTTTAAGGTTTAGGTTTAAAGTTTACGTTTATAGTTTAGAGTTAAACTCAAATTTTAATCATTTAAAAAATAATAATCTTTAATTTAAAGTTCCATTTTAAATTTTGATTTAAACCCGTAACTACATTTTTTAAATTTAAGCATTTTTAAAAAAAAATTGAAAAGAACTAAAATTACAAATTATATTGTTTTTTTCATGACCATTGATTGATTTTAATCTAAGGGTTTAATATTTTCAATATAAAATAATAAGATTTTATAATGTTTTAAAATTTAAACTACAAATATTAAATATTAAATATAAAATTATAAAGTTAAATATTTTCAAAACATTATCTCAAACCATATCTATTTCGAACCTTTAACCCTAAACCCTGAACCACATACTTTGACCTATACCATAAACATTAAACTTCAAACTTTTAAAAAAAATTAATTAATCATCTACCATAAATTCTAACTACAAATGTTAAGACTCTAATATTTTTGTTATTTAAAAATATAATCTTAAATCTTAAATCGAAACCCAAAACACTATATACCAAACCCTAAACTCACTCAGTTATATACCCTAAACTTTAAACTTCATATTTAAACCATACATCAAAAAATCAACATATAATCATAAAATCCAAGTTTTAAAATTTAAAGTTTCATCAAAAAATATACTTTAATATAAAATATAATTTTAACCACCAAAATTAAAACATTAACCATTGATTGTTTTAATCTAAGGGCTACAAATCCATCTAGTGGTTATCTTCTAACTTCTTTCTCATTGGTTAGATTTTTTAGTACAAGGATTACAATTCTTGACCCTTTGATTAGTTTTGATCTAATGGTTTAAAGTGCACTTTTTCTTCACTTTCTCTCTTCTATTTGACGTCTCATTCTCCTCTTCTCTTTCCTTCGGGAGTTCTTTACAGTTCCAGATCTTCTTCATCTCTCTCACTTTCTGTCTTGTAAACAAGAGAGATTCATACATTATCATTCATTTCTTATGCCTTAGTATATTTGGTTTGTAAATCTTAGAAGTGAGAGAAGAAGAAACGTCAAAGAAGAAAAGAAGATTGTCATAGAAAAAAAAAGTGTCGAAGGAGACTGGTCTTCGCCGTCGTCACGGATATTGAGCTCGTCGCCATATATACTTGCCGATGTCGTCCTTGTTTCTGTTTCTCAGATCCATTTTTGCCGGTCTCCACCTTCACCGTAGTCGCCACTACCACGCTTGTCACCACACTGGTCACCTCTCTCTCTTTCAATCTCTTTCGCTCTTTCTTTGTGTTTTGAATTTGTTCTTGTTGCTAGAAGGTGGATAAGGCATATGAGCTTGATGGTGGAGGAGATAACAAAACCGTTGTGTGGCTTGAAGACATCAGAGCTCTCGTGGTAACGAGACTGCGGTGGCGAAGGAAGAAGACAATAATGACCTCCCGGCTCTCGTGATATGGAAGAAACACGCGGTAGTTTAGTTAGGTTTAGATTTTGTCGACACGGCTGCAAGCTTTTTTGTTTCTAGGTTATACATTAGGGTTGGTTTATAATTAAACTCAGCTGTAACGTATGTATAACTCAGCTGTACGTGTGCATAATTCAGCCGTAACGTATCTGAATGGTATAAACCAATCGTAACTTTCCTATAACTCAGCCGTTAAATGTAATATGTTTCGCGACGTTTCGTATTTTGGGCGGGAAAAAAAAATTTGGGCGGGAAAAAATCATTCCTTCAACTCTGAATACAATATTAAAACTTTAATATTTTCTTTAATTTAAACCTCAAAATCTAAACTATAGAACTATAAAGTTATAAAAATTATAAAGTTTATTTTTTGAACACAATATTAAAACTTTAATCTTTTCTTAAATTTTAACCTCAAACCCAAAATTATAGAACTATAAAGTTATAAAAATTATAAACTCAGTCGTAACGTATGCATAACTCAGCCGTAATTTGATTATAACTTAGCCGTAACGTATGCATAACTCAGCTGTAAAGTATGCATAACTCAGCCGTAACGTATCTGAATGGTATAAGCCATCCGTCCTATAACTCAGCCGTCAAGTGTAATTTGTTTTGCGACGTTTCGTATTTTGGGCTGGAACAAACTCATTCCTTCAACTCTGAACACAATATTAAAACTTTAATATTTTTCTAAATTTGAACCTCAAATCCTAAACTATAGAATTATAAAGTTAATCATTTGAAAAAAATATTAAAACTTTAATCTTTTCTTAAATTTGAACTTCAAACCCTAAAATTTTAAAGTTATAAAAATTATAAACTCAGCCGTAACGTATGCATAACTCAGCCGTAACGTAAGGATAATTCAGCCATAACGTATGTGTTGGAGACTTAATGTATGAACTAAAGTTATCATATTCAGATGACGCACCATCTGAGTCATCAAACATAAAACTCAGCTTTCAAATTCATCATCTTCTTCGTCTTCGCTCATTTTCTTACTTTTTTTATTCAACTCTCTTCTTTTCTTACAATTTACGGGACTTAGCTTCTTCATCTCTCTCTTTGAGTCTTTTTTCTTCTGCAAGACGACGAATCCAATGAGAGAGGGAGCCGCAGGATATAGGACCGCCATACATGAAACTGGAGGAGAGGAAGCTTCTTCTTTAACCGATCATCATCGAAAACGATGACGACTGTAGTAGATCTGTCTCAGATTTTCAATTTTAAAAAATCTATGTTTTCGGACCCAGTTGCGGAAACAATAATTACCTGAACCATAAGATCTCAGATAAAGATAAAGAATAAGTTGAAGAAGATAGACAAAGAAGATGAAGAATGAAGAATAACATAGACCCTTATTTT
The DNA here is from genome assembly GCF_020379485.1 of Brassica napus. Lineage (NCBI taxonomy): Eukaryota > Viridiplantae > Streptophyta > Magnoliopsida > Brassicales > Brassicaceae > Brassica > Brassica napus. The sequence goes on along the minus strand of NC_063452.1, from coordinate 54,071,904 downwards.
ATTGTTGTAACATTAGTGATGACATGACAAATCCGAATTGATGACATGGCAGATGACATGGAAAATCAGTTAGTCAGCCGCCAAACGAATATATAACTCAGCCTAAATAAATCAGCCCTCATGTACAATGTAAGTCAGCTGAAACGTGGATACTATTTCAGTAATTAATCTTTCGCTAATAAATCAGCTGTAATTAGGATGAAAAATCTTAAGTCAGCCATATCGTCAAATAAATCAGCCGTCAAACAAATGATATTCTAGTAATTAATTTTTCGCTAATAAGTCAGCCGTAGATAAGTTGAGTTTACTATTAATTCATCCAATGACGGCTGATTTAATATAACTCAGCCGTAACAACATCTCATAAGTCGGCCGTAAATTTAATAACTCAGTCAGTCGATGTTCATTAACTCAACCGTGGAAACATAACTCAGCCGTGTCTTAACTACAACTCAGCCAAATTTTACAGAAATCAAACCGCCGATGTATAAGTCAGTCGTATCTTGTGTACGTAAGTCAGTCGTTATCCCATAAATCAGCCAGATTTCTGTAAATCAGCCGTAATCCCATAAATCAGCCAGATTTCTGTAAATCAGCCGTAACTAACGGCTGATTTATGTTCTTAAGTCAGCCGTTTTCTCTTAAGTCAGTCGCGTTGTTTAATTCAGCCGCAACGTAGCAATAACTCAGCCGTAACGACGTATATAGCTCTTTACGGCTGACTTAATGAAAACACAGAACCGAATTCCTACGTGGTGCCAGATTTTTGATTACGTGGCATTAAAAAGTAATGACATTCTTGTAAATACGTTTTTTCTCATAACGTAAAAAAAGGCACGCTTGGTATTTATAAAAAATCCAGTAATAAAAAAAAGATTTGTATGGTTTTAATCAATTGTCTTAAAATATTGTATATTCGAGTAAACTTACCTATAAGATAATAGTAGTTTCTGGCAGTCTCTTATCCGCCAACTCATGCATGAGGCCATGAGGGTGTGTAAACCCATTGGGTCCAATTGGGACAATTATCTAACTTCTTTTCTCATAAAAAAAAACACTAGTTGATTTGCTTTCCTAATCACTGTCTGAGCAAATCATTCGTTGCAAGCGAATCATGCATCGCCGAATACTTCATTTTCTGTATTTTATATATGTCATACATCAGTTGCAAACAAATAAATACAGAAGAAAGAAACATCAAATTTGTTACGAAAGTCAAAAAAAAAAACCGGCAGCCACCGCAATTGTTGAAAATATAAAGATGTAGGGTCCGCTACACTATTTGCACAGTAAATTTCTTTCTATATATACGAACGTTTTCGTTCATTTGTAATCGCACCTCAACCTTCTCTTCTCTCTTTAATAAACTTTCTCTATCAGTGTTAAAAATTCTACGGGTATAAATTTTGCTCCTATTTAAATTCATGCGAAACAATAAAATACCAGTTCTTTTTATAACACGTTATCAGCACGATCACTCTGCGATTCGAAATTCAAATGGTAAAAATCGAGAAACTTCAGTTTCTGGCATTGGAAGTAACTGGGACAAACTACACGGCATGGGTTACAAATATGGAGCTTCATCTAGATTCCGAGGAAATACTCGGAACAATAAAAGACGGCAATATATCAACCTCTCATGAAAAGGCTAAGACCGTGATATTTCTGAGAAGGCATCTAGATGAAAATCTTACGCATGATTATGCGAGAACCAAAGATCCCTTAGATCTTTGGAAAGCTCTGAAGGAGAGGTTTGATAACCAAAAGAAAATTACTCTCCCCCATGCACTCGATGAGTGGAAAAATCTACGATTTCAAGATTTTGAAAAAGTGGAAACGTACAATTCCGCTATATTGAGAATAGCGGCGCAATTAGATTATTGCGGTAAGCCAGTCTCGGAAGCAGAAATGCTCGAAAAAACTTACCAAACGTTCCACAAAAATTATTATGTTCTACAAGAACAATATAGAAATTGTGGGTATACGAGGTTCTCTTAACTCGCTGTGGCGCTTATAATAGCGGAGAGAAATAATGAACTCCTCATTAAAAACCACAATGCCCGACCCACGGGAACCAAAGCATTTCCTGAGGTAAATGCAACGGATATAAAAAATCCGGAAAAAGAAAATTATTCCTATCGTGGGCGTGGTCGTGGCCGTGGTCACAATCGTGGTTTTGGTCGTGGTCGTGGTTATTGATTTAACCGCAACCATGAAAGGAGTAACAACCCAAGAGGAAGGGGATCCAACACATGGAATCGATCTGATCGGGTAAAAGGAAAAGAAACCCAAGAAAACCCTACTCATAAAAATGAGAACGTCTGTTACAGATGTGGATCGAAGGGACACTGGTCTCAAGTATGTCGAACTCCTCGGCACCTATGCCAATTTTACCAAGAATCTATTAAAGGCAAGGCAAAGGAAGTAAATCTCAATGAACACCTTGTGGGTACAACATCGACATACCTCGAATCCTCTGACTTTATGGGAGATTTCGACGAGGCCACTCATCAAAATAATTGAAGTGCTTGTACTGATCAAGCTTAATAATGCCTAGTGATGCCATAAAATATTATGTATTTCACTTTCAATATAATGTTGTATTTCAAAATATCTAATGTATAATTATTGTGTACTTGTTATTGATGCATAATATGTTTACTTATGAAAGTTTATTTTCTTTATTGATATTAACTGTGTGTTACAGAAATGGATAAGAAAGCAAATGGAACAACAACTAAACAAATTGGTAGAGAAGTTTGCATACCAGATAGTGGCACAACGCACACTATACTGAAGGATAAGAGATATTTCTCTACTTTAAAGTCAGTAAAAATGACTATAAACACAATATCAGGTCCTACAGACCTGATCAAAGGAATTGGCAAAGCGAACTTTATGTTGCCTAATGGAACAAAGTTTTCCATAGATAATGCCTTATATTCTCCAAATTCTAAGAGAAATTTGCTGAGTTTCAAAGATATATACCGTCAAGGGTATAACACTCAGTCTGCAACTGAGAATGGAAAGAAGTATTTGTATATAACTTCTGAAAAATCAGGCAAAGGCCTTGTACTGGAAAAATTTCCAGAACTTCCTTCTGGATTGCATCACACTTATATTGATGCTATAGAATCACATCTTGTGATAAAAAGAAATCCAGAAGATGTTACATTATGGCATGATCGCCTTGGTCATCCAGGCACTACAATGATGCGAAAAATCATTGAAAGCTCACATGGTCATTCAATAAAAACCCAAGATTTATACCAAAGTAATAAAATGACATGTGATGCGTGTGCTCTTGGGAAATTAATCATAAGACCATCACCAACCAAAGTTGACAAAGAATCACCAAAGTTTTTGGAAAGAATCCAAGGTGATATTTGTGGACCAATACATCCACCGTGTGGACCATTCTACTACTTTATGGTATTAATCGATGCATCGAGTAGATGGTCACATGTTTGTTTGTTATCATCTCGAAATATGGCATTTGCGAGATTTCTAACTCAGATAATCAAATTAAGAGCACAGTTCTCAGATTATCCAATTAAAAGAGTTAGATTAGATAACGCTGGTGAATTCACATCCCAAGCTTTTAATGATTATTGTATGGTATCATGGATTGAAGTAGAGCATTTTGTTGCTCATGTTCATACACAAAATGGTTTGGCAGAATCATTAATTAAACGTCTGCAACTAATTGCAAGGCCATTGATCATGAGATTAAAACTCCCAACCTCTGTATGGGGACATGCTATTTTGCATGCAGAAGCACTAATTCAGATAAGACCAAGTGCATACCATAGATATTCCCCATTACAGTTAGCATTTGGAAAAGAACCAAATATCTCTCATCTAAAAATCTTTGGTTGTGCGGTTTATATTCCAATAGCACCACCACAACGTACAAAGATGGGACCGCAAAGACGGTTGGGAATATATATTGGCTATGATTCTCCATCAATAATAAGATACCTAGAACCACAAACTGGTGATGTGTTTACGGCACGATTTGCCGATTGTCATTTCAATGAGAAAGAATTCCCAACTCTAGGGGGAGACAATAAACAAGTAGGAAAAGAGATCAAAAGTGTACCATCGTTATTACACCTTGATCCACCTACGAAACAGTCAGAACTAGAAGTTCGACGTATCATGCATTTACAAAATATAGCAAATCAGCTACCTGATGCATTTGCTGATACCAAAATGGTAACTAAATCACATATACCCGCTGCAAATACTCCTGCTCGTATTGAAATACCACAAAATGGTGGAACGGCAGTTGATACACGTGAATCAGGAACACGTTTAAAGCGCGGTAGACCTATTGGTTCAAAGGATAAACTTCCTAGAAAACGTAAAGAATGTGAAAAGCATGATACTCCCAAAATAACAGAAAATATTTTGGACGAAGAAAATTGTGAATCTAATGACAATATAAAGCATCTTGAATCTGAAGGAAATCATGAGATTTCTATCAATTACATCCATAATGGAAAGATATGGAAACGAAATGAGATGGATGATATTGATGACGTTTTCTCATACCTTTTAGCAAAGGAAATAAATGAAGAAAACGAAGATCCAGAACCAAAGTCTGTATATGAATGTCAAAAGAGACATGACTGGATAAAATGGAAAGATGCAATTCAAGTCGAATTAGATTCGCTTAACAAACGAAATGTATTCGGACCTATTGTGCTCACACCCAAAGATGTAAAACCAGTTGGGTACAAATGGGTGTTTGTCCAAAAAAGAAATGAGAAAAACGAGATTACAAGATACAAAGCTCGTCTCGTAGCCCAAGGTTTCTCTCAAAGGCCAGGAATTGATTATGAGGAAACTTATTCTCCTGTCATGGACGCAATCACATTTAGATTCCTGATGAGCCTAGCGGCCAATGAAAATTTAGAAATGCGTCTCATGGATGTCGTTACGGCATATTTATATGGATCATTAGATACTGATATCTATATGAGAATCCCAGATGGATTTAAAATGCCAGAAACGTTAAGTTCCAAACCTAAAGAGTTATGTGCAATAAAATTGCAAAGATCATTATATGGGTTAAAACAATCTGGACGAATGTGGTATAATCGTCTCAGCGAACACTTAACAAAAGAAGGATACACGAATGATCCTATATGCCCTTGTGTTTTCATAAAGAAAACAACATCCGGATTTGTGATAATCGCGGTGTACGTTGATGATCTTAATATTATTGGAACTCAAAACGAAATCCAAAAGGCATCAAACTATCTGAAAGGAGAATTTGAGATGAAAGATCTCGGGCAGACAAAATATTGTCTAGGATTACAAATTGAGCATTCTCGAAAGGGTATATTTGTACACCAGTCTACATATACCAAACGAGTATTGAAACGCTTTAACATGGATAAAGCAACTCCTCTTAGCACCCCGATGGTCGTTAGATCACTTAATGTTGAAAATGATCTGTTTCGACCATCTGAGGAAAATGAAAAAATACTTGGTCCTGAAACTCCATACTTAAGTGCAATTGGAGCTCTTATGTATCTTGCAAATTGTACTCGACCTGACATATCTTTTGCCATTAATCTTTTAGCGAGATTCAGTTCATCTCCTACGCGAAGACATTGGAATGGAATTAAACATGTCTTTCGTTACCTTCAAGGAACAACTGATTTAGGCTTGTTTTATCCTAAAAGTTCAAAAGGTCAAATGATTGGTTTTGAAGATGCAGGTTATTTGTCAGATCCACACAAAGCTCGATCCCAGACATGATATGTTTTTACAATTGGAGGCACCGCCATATCTTGGCGTTCTCAGAAGCAGACACTTGTTGCTACTTCTTCAAATCACGCTGAGATCATTGCACTCCATGAAGCAAGTAGAGAATGTGTATGGCTAAGATCAATAAGCCGACACATCTGTTCAAGCAGTGGGATTAACGAAAATACGGAGCCAACTATTCTATATGAAGATAACGCGGCATGTGTTGCTCAAACGAAGGAAGGATATATCAAAAGCGATAGAACCAAACATATACCTCCGAAGTTCTTCTCATACACTCAAGAGATCGAGAAGAATAAAGAGATTGAAGTAAGATATGTTCGATCATGCGACAATGCAGCCGACCTCTTCACAAAATCACTCCCTACCTCGGTATTTAGAAAACACATCCATAACATTGGGATGCGCCATCAGAAGGATCTATGACTGTTCATTCGAGGGGGAGCTTATGTAGTTGTACTCTTTTTACCTTACTATGGTTTTTCCCATTGGGTTTTCCTGGAAAGGTTTTTAACGAGGCAACAAAGACGTTAAGCGAGAGCGGATAGTGACACCGGCCCCCAAGGGGGAGTGTTACGAAAGTCAAAGAAAAAAGCAGCAGCCACCGCAATTGTTGAAAATATAAAGATGTGGGGCCCGCTGCATTATTTGCACAGTAAATTTCTTTCTATATATACGAACGTTTTCGTTCATTTGTAATCGCACCTCAACTTTCTCTTCTCTCTTTAATAAACTTTCTCTATCAGTGTTAAAAATTCTACGGATATAAATTTCACTGTTATTTAAATTCCTGCGAAACAATAAAATACCAGTTCTTTTTATAACAAAATTATTATTTTTCGTGTAGTGCTCTCTCTCTTATTAAATGAATAGAATGACATTTTCTAATTTCTATAATATCATGGAACTTTGGGGGCCCACACGACCGCACAACATCGAGATTGTTGAAGCAAGTTGAACAGCCGAAGATAATTGAGCCACTTGTGTTGATATCTTTCTATAAACTCATTCGATTTATACTAATCTCATTTTTTACAATGTTAAATGCTGAAATCCATTAGAATAGACACTGAGAGCGTAATTTTCTACCACTTTAAACATTGAAGTTTTTTTAATAGTACTTTAAACCTTCAAAGTGACATTTTATCATAATAAACTTCAAAAGACGTTTTTTTGTTCATAGACGACCGGTACTGTTCATTTTATAGGTCAAAATAATGACGTGTCGGTTTCTTTTAAAAATAAAAATAAAAAAATACAGAAAAATTCAAATGAAATTAGAAAAAATTCAAAACAAAATTTTAAAAAAATCTAAAAATTCAAAAAACATAAAAATTAAAATTTCAAATTCAAAAATAAAATAAAATTTTTAAATTTTTAAAATAAGATCTAAAATTAAAATGTCAAATTTTTAAAAAAGAAAATAAAATTCTAAAATTCTAAAAATTATAAAATAAGATCTAAAATTAAAACTTCAAACTTAAAAAATTAAAATTATAAATATTTAACCAAAAAAATTATATTTATTTTAAAATTCCATCCAATGAAAGTGACTGTCACTTATAATGATATCAAAACTTGTCACCATCAAAAACACTATATCAAAACTTGCTACCATCAAAAAAATTTTTTTTGATAATCCGGATATCCAGACACCTTACATAGCCCGACTAACGCCTAAGTACACTTCGCAGAAAGCATCTCGGGGAGCCGCCAATTTCACTCCATGTTAACTGATGGTGGCCACATGCATGGCTAATAATTCTCTCAAATAGATTATTTTGAGTTTTGTCCCAAAAATATTTTCTAAGAAAGAAAATGACCAAAATGTTTCATTGAAGATGCAAAAGACTTTTATGCTATAAATATATAAATACAAATAAATAAAGAATAAATTTAAATTATTATTTTTTAAATATTTTAGATCTTATTTTAGAATTTTTAGAATTTTTAGAATTTTTTAAATTTTATTTTCGTTTTTAAATTTGACATTTTAATTTCAGATCTTATTTTTGAATTTTTAATATTTTGTTTTATTTTTAAGTTTAAAATTTTAATTTTAATTTTTATGTTTTTTGAATTTTAATTTTTTAAAATTTTTTAAATTTTGTTTTGAATTTTTTATAATTTTTTTTAAAATTTCATTCGAATTTTTATGTATTTTTATTTTATTTTTTATTTTTAAGGAAAAAAAGAAACCGATACGTCATCATTTTAACCTGTAAAATGAACAGTATCGGTTGCCTATGAACAGGAAAACGTCGTTGGAGGTTTATTATGATAAAAATCTTACTTTGAATATTTAAAGTTCTAGTCAAAAAATTTATGTGTTTAAAATGCCAGAAAGTGACACTTTCGATGTTTAAAATGCGATTTTGCCTTAAAGTATCCATCGGCAAACTCTTTACAAGTAAACCTCTTTTTCTGTTTTTTTCTTGCTTCTTTTTTTGTCAACAAACATCTATCTATTTTTAGACTTTTAGTTAAAGAAAATTAGATTTATCTCGTGATAATATATTGATAACCTGCTGACACGATGACACGTACGACGGTCGTGCAAAGATATCTTAAAGCCCTTAAAAAATCTTTGAATCTCTCTCGAGTTTCGTCAACATGCGGACCAATTGGAACTTCTTTAAACCGGATGTTACAGCATATATCCTACGTGGCAACCTAATACTTGATTTTAACTTGTCAACGGACAAATCTAACTTTTAATCTTAGTTATTTGTTCTTACAGAATCTAACTTTTAATCTTAGTTACTTTTAATCTTTTAATCACCTGAAACATGTTGAATAATCAATACTGTGATTTACAAAAGCAAATACAATTAATATACGTCTTGCACGATACAAAAAGAAATCAAAAGATGCGTGTTAAAGGAGTATTACCTATTTAATAAAAAAAAAAAATAATTAAAATACGGTGGAATCGGATAAATAGTTAAAGACTGAGAGAAACTTGTAAAAAAAAACTCAGCGGCAACGAAGAAAAGAGAGAGAGAGAGAAAGAAAACAATGGCATCACAAGGATGTTTCAATGGAATTAACAGTATAAAAAGGGTTCATCCTCTGTTTCACTCTCTCACATATCGTTTCTCTTCTTCTTCTTATCTTCAATTGAAATCAAAACCTCGAGCTCGCATTCTCTCATCACAGCTTCATCTGTCTTCTGGTATTGCATCTTCTTCATTCTCTCTTATATTCAATAGTTAGATTCCACGTCTAACAGCCTCGTTCTTGATACTCCATGTCTTGGATATCGCAGGCATTGTTCTTCACCTTCTCGACGATTCCATTCCTGTTCGTATAAGGTACCGTTTCTCTTTAGATCTGATCCATTTAGACCTCTGGATCTATCTCTGATTATAGAAACTCTTTTGTTTTCTTAAAAATTGAATATTTTAATTCGTCTGATGTTACAGAGAAGCGAGGCAGCTTCGCCGTTGAAGAGGAGTTACAGAGAAAAGGAAGAAGAGATGACGATTAAACCGGCGGTTCGAATCTCCGACGGGAATCTAATCATCAAAAACCGTACGATTCTAACCGGTTTACCGGACAATGTCATCACGACGTCAGCATCAGAGGCCGGGCCGGTCGAAGGAGTCTTCCTCGGAGCTGTATTCGACACAGAACAGAGTAACCACATCGTACCGATCGGTAAGCTTCACGATTCCCGGTTCATGTCTTGTTTCCGGTTCAAGCTCTGGTGGATGGCCCAGAGAATGGGCCAACTGGGGCGTGATATTCCTCTAGAGACGCAGTTCCTATTAACCGAATCAAACAGTGGGTCCCACCTGGAGCCTGACGGCGTTGACGGCGACGAAACCAACCAGAAACTCTACACCGTCTTCTTGCCGTTAATAGAAGGCTCGTTCCGTTCGTGTCTACAAGGAAACGTTAACGACGAGGTGGAGCTCTGTTTGGAGAGCGGCGACTCCGACACTAAAACGTCGTCGTTTACTCACTCTTTATATATTCACGCCGGCACTGATCCGTTTCAGACGATAACGGACGCTATCCACGCCGTTAAGTTGCATCTCAAGAGTTTCCGTCAACGTCACGAGAAGAAGCTCCCGGGGATCGTCGACTACTTCGGGTGGTGCACTTGGGACGCGTTTTACCAGGACGTTACTCAAGAAGGCGTCGAAGAAGGGCTTAAGTCTCTCACCGCCGGAGATACGCCGCCAAAGTTCGTCATCATCGACGACGGTTGGCAGTCCGTCGAGAACGACGACAACCCGGTTGAGAACCCGGTTTTCCGGTTAACCGAGATCGAAGAGAACGCAAAGTTCAAGAACAAGGACGATCCAAAACAGGGGATCAAGAACATAGCCGACATAGCTAAAAACAAACACGGTCTGAAGTACGTTTACGTGTGGCATGCGATAACGGGTTACTGGGGCGGGGTACGACCCGGGGAGGAATACGGGTCTTCAATGAAGTATCCGATGGTGTCAAAAGGTGTGGTGGAGAACGAACCGACGTGGAAGACTGATGTTATGGCGGTTCAAGGGTTGGGTTTGGTTAACCCCAAGAACGTGTATAGATTCTACAATGAGCTTCATAGTTACTTGGCTGCTGCTGGTGTGGACGGTGTGAAAGTGGACGTGCAGTGTATATTGGAGACTTTGGGTGGTGGGTTAGGTGGTCGGGTCGAGTTAACGCGTCAGTATCATCAGGCTCTTGATTCCTCTGTTGCTAAGAACTTCCCTGACAATGGTTGCATTGCTTGTATGAGCCATAACACAGATGCTCTCTACTGGTAAGTCTTCGCATTATCTTTTACTCCTTCCGTTTTGTAATAGATGACTATGCATTAGAATTGTGCACAAAAATTAATAATCTTTTTACATTTTCTATTTAAAAATATCATCAATTATTCTCATAAAGCAAACTGTATAAAACAATTTGTTATATAATATAAAAACTTATATATTTCGCACTGAAAATGAAAACATTACATAATCAGGAAACACAAAATTTATTCTAAAACATAAATATTAAAAACAGAGAGAGTATTATTTTTTTTTTTAATTTGATCGGTGGTGATGCAGCTCCAAGCAAGCAGCTGTGATTAGAGCATCAGATGATTTCTACCCACGTGATCCGGTGTCTCACACCATCCACATTGCCTCGGTTGCATACAACAGTGTGTTCTTGGGAGAGTTTATGCTGCCTGACTGGGACATGTTCCACTCCATGCACCCTGCTGCAGAGTATCATGCCTCCGCTAGGGCCATTAGTGGTGGACCTATCTACGTTAGGTAACAGATCTCTCAAAAATCCATTAGTGATTGCAAACTCAACACTGTTTACTTATTTGTTTGTCTCTCTCTGTTCTTCATTAATAGTGATGCTCCTGGAAAGCACAACTTCGATCTTTTAAGAAAGCTTGTGTTGCCTGATGGATCCATCCTTCGTGCTAGATTGCCTGGTAGACCAACTCGTGATTGTTTGTTCACAGATCCTGCTCGAGATGGTGTCAGGTAATAAGCAGATTGGCTTATAAAGATAAGTAGTCTGTGTTGCTTATTTTCTTACTTGTGCATTGTTTGGTTTCAGCTTGTTAAAGATATGGAACATGAACAAGTACACTGGAGTCCTTGGCGTGTATAACTGCCAAGGAGCTGCTTGGAGTAGCACAAAGAGAAAAAACATATTCCACCAGATGAAAACTGATTGCATCACTGGCTCCATTCGTGGTCGTGATGTGCATTTGATATCCGAAGCCTCCACCGATCCAGCGACCTGGAATGGAGACTGTGCTGTTTACTCTCAGAGCAGAGGCGAACTCAGCGTTATGCCATACAACGCCTCTCTCCCGATCTCATTGAAGATCCGTGAGCATGAGATCTTCACTGTGAGTCCTATTAATCATCTGGCTACTACGGATGGTGTCTCGTTTGCTCCGCTTGGCCTTGTGAACATGTACAACTCGGGAGGAGCTGTCGAGGGACTTAGATATGATGGTGAGAAGATGAAAGTGGTGATGGAAGTTAAAGGATGTGGTAAGTTCGGAGCTTACTCATCGGTTAAGCCTAGTAGATGCGTTGTTGAGTCAAGTGAGATCGCGTTTGAGTATGACGTCTCATCTGGTTTGGTCACTTTTGTGTTGGACAAGATGCCTTCAGAGGCCAAGAGATTACATGTGGTCGAAGTTCAGTTATGAAAATCTTAGCTTGTGACTTGTAAGAGTGATTCAAACAATATTCATTACATTACATTACATATAAACGGTTTGGTTATTGTTGTAGCTACTTTTGGTGTTGTATTCAGTCTAGTTATTCAAGTAATTTGATTTTCAATAAGTTTTAAGATGATTTTAGATAAATTGAGAATTTATTTTAGTTGTAGTTAAACCATTTCAAAATCTCTAAAACCATCAATATTATTTTTAAGCTGCATTAAAATACTCTAAAATCACTAGAGCCATTATAAAATTTACAGCTTATTTTTTTCAATAACAATGAATTTTGAAGTAATTTATCAAATAACAAATTTAATACCACCTACATTTAGAAAAATCATATTTAAATAACAGTCTATTTGTAATTTAAATGTTTACCTTTTCGTTGTATACCAATATTTAATCCCTAAAGAATCTTAAAAAAAAACAGAGTATGTAAAATCACAAATGCAACCCAATGTTTAGCCTTCTCAACCAGACGGAGTGAAAAAGCATCCTAAGCATGTCAAACGGTTGAGACGGTCTATTGATAACGAAATGTCTCTGTACCTGCAAGACTCTTCTCTGCAACACCAAGTAGCGTCTCCCTGACACGTTCTTTAGTATGGTTTTAATCTCCGGGATCTTCTCAGAAGGGATATGAATGGTGAACTTACTCCAATCAAGAACGTCTGAGAAGGGCAATGCGTAGTGATCAGAGATGATGACTGGGACGCAGCCTAAGTTAATGGATGCAACGATCCTAGGGCTAGCCACTTCGTAGCCGCTAGGACAGAGACAGAACCTTGCCTTGGACATGAGTTTGAAGTAGTCTTGGTTTTTGGGTAAATACTCGTGGACTTGGACCTCCTCGTCTTTGTCTTTCCAGTGCTTTAGTAGAATCTTGCGGATGTAACCGTGTGAGCCGCCTGCGAAGAAAGCAAGGATGGGCCGGTCATGGCCGGAAGAGCTGGATAAGTGAGGTGGGCCTAGGTGGCCCCCGGGGATGTTGATCTCCGGGATTGAGACATCTCGTTGGGGCATGAAACCTTCTGATGTGTTGGCGTTGCATAGGACTCTTATCATGTTTTTCAACATTTCAGGGTTCGATCCTGAGACGTCTGGTGCCTGCAAGACATCTTACAAGTGTTACGTTATAATAATCATTCATTACTAACAAAATATAATGCCACATTTCTATCACATTTCCAAATTATTATTCATGCATAATCTTAACCTATAGTGTGAGAATAATAGCTCAATGTTACTTGTGAATTATAATAATAGAGAGAGTGAAAGAAAACGAACCCAATCATGGCAAGAAACGAAGAAATGGTCGGCTCCGTGGCTTCTATTCCAATAAGGATACTTGTGAGCCACGACATTGACGTAGTCAAGAAACACATTGTGAAGTTGTTTTCTGGAGTAGGTCACGAGCGGCCGGTATAAGTAATGAACGACGTTGGCGATGCTTACGGGAATGAGGAAGGTGTGAGCCTCGTCCGGGTGGCTAGCCGCGAATGGGCTCATAGCTCTCTCGATCTCGTCCATGAACTGGCCTTCTATGCTATAGATGCTGTTCATTGGACCCATGTGCACTAACGGTATCTCTCCTTCTCTATACACCCACACTTTAAATTTCTTCTCCATCTCTATATGGCTTCTGCACAATTTCATAAAGAAAGTTTTAGTTGGTTTGGGCTGTACTAGTTCGTAGAAAATATAAATTTATTAAGTAACAAATACTTATTTGTTGTCTCAAATTAGCATTCAAACAAAATTGGAATAACTGGATTTTTCACAAATGTGTGTGTTTAAGATAGTTAACTCAGAAAGTAAATAAATGTGTACTTTTGAGTGATTAACTTAGATCTTTTTATAAAATAACAGAGGGATGTGACTACAAATCACAAAGTAGGCTTTAAGTGTGTGCTACGTTTCCTTAGCCGCCGATTATTGTGACTGAGCATAGTATTTCACAGATACAATGACTACATGCTACTCCCTCCATTCTTAAAAGATCTATGTTTTAAAATTTTCACACTTTTTAATAAAATATATTAAAATTTAGTTATAAATGCATAGTTTTTTGTAATTTTATATTTCTTATATTTTTAAACCAATAAAATTTTAAAAAATGCAATTAATATTCTTGAACTTCACAATTTCTCATTATTAGTTAACAAAAATTACATTAAAAATATAAAATATATATCTTTTTGAAACAAAAGTTTTTACTAGAATATGGATCTTTTAGGAGCGGAGGGAATATTAGACCATGAAATAAACCCATATAAATGAAACTAACCACTTAGCCTATAAATTTACATTTATTAACTAAAGAGCATGATGTTTACGTAATTATTTATAGAGGTTTAATTTGCATTTGGATTTGGGGAAACCTTCATTTTCGAATCGGAGTTTTAGTTTTTATTGTATACATTACCTGTACTTGTGTGCACAAAAGAAAACAAGCGTATTTACTTCAAAATAAGATCTACTCCATTACTATTAGTATGGATACTTATATGTACATCAATCTCGAGTCTACCGAGATGTGGAGATCTAAGCGACGGTGATGAATTCAAATGATACCCAATCGCTTCGTTTCCCAAAGCAAACGAGTAAATAAATACACCAAGAAAATCGAATTTGTACGTTTTCCTCTAGAACATATTCAACCTTTATGAATATTTTGGTAACAAATTGGTAAGAAAAATGATTTTTTTTGTAAACTGGATTTGTTACATATTTTCAGTTTACAAATGCAATGTCAATTTTGAACCTATCTTCTTTTTTTTCGCCAACACTTTGAATTTATCTTTTGAAGTTCAAATGAGAACTAATTAAGGAGCTAAACATGTGTCTAATTAAATGGAAATTCTTGGTGTTATTGTTTCAAAATGAAATAGTTTTGAACACTTGTGAACACACCTGATTTCATATTATTTGAAAATCTACAAATTAAATGAAAAGAGTAAAACGACAATTATTTAAAATTTAAACTGTTAAAGTACCAAATATAATAAATCATAATCTATTTTTTAAAATATATTTTAATTATTTCCTAATATTATATTTGAAAACTTTTGGTTGGGAATGAACTTTAAAAGTGGAAAAAATGAGAGAGGAAAGAAAAGAAGAAACGGAGACAGAAAGGAATGAAACTTACTGATGAAATGCATAAGCGTTTCTGTAAACGGCTCCATGAGGAACAAAGGTTTCTTCATTCTCCGATGCATATTTCTTCGACCTCACAGCCTCATGTATGGCCGCTCTTGATTTCGCTAAACCCTCCTCTATTCCATTCCTCGTCTTTTCTTTCTTATCACAACAAATCATATAATTTTAAAATAAATCCAAAAGGCATTTGAATTATAATAACAAAAACGAGTCCAATTCCAGATATACCTTTTGAGCACTCGGAATTAATGTGAAGTTTGATGAATGACTGCTAAAATCCATGGATAAGAACGGTGAAGGAGACAGTGCGAGTGATGTAGCATCCACGAAAGAGGATAGAGTGTTGGAATATAGGTTTGAAGAAGAGTGATGTTGATAAAAGAGGAGAAGGACAAGAAGAAGAAGAGTTGGTGCTAGAGAGAATCTCATTGGAACAAAATCTGATTGTTTTATATTCTTCTTTCTGATTTACTAGTTTCTTACGATAAGAGGATGGTTAATAACACCTTTGGGGCATGCATGTATAATTTATGAGAGGGAGGAAACTTATCTTCTTCTTACAATATTATTTCATTTAATTCATTATAAATTATTAAATACTAATTAGAGAAATCCAAGTCATTTAAATGACTCGCAAATAAAATCATTTAAGGAGAAAATAAGGTGAAAATGGAAACTAATCAGACTAGGGGGAAAGAAACCGAAGACTAATAGACTGTAACAATGTATTAATTTGTATTTATTGCATTGTAAAATGCTTACCGAATCTGAAGTTCAACGTTTTTTTTTTAATAATTCCGCGTTTGGCAGTGGCTATGTTAACATTAATCATGGCCCTAAGTTTTGCAGTTTATGCTTAAATTTTGGGTCCATTTTAGACCCGTTAGAAGATAAATAACGAAAATTTATGCAACCATGATCAAACTGGTTCGTCTGATATTCAAATGTGAATTGGTTGAGCAACGGTTTTAATCTCACACAAATTTTCAAAAATTAAGGATGCTAAATTTACGCTTAAATTAGTGCTGTGGATTTGACAGTTTAATAAAATGCATGCACCAAATGTCTTTTTTTTTTTTAAGTAAAATGTTAAATATTATACCAATTTTAAGTTTTTGACAGAAGATACAGAGAAGGACTAGTAGCGGAAATTAAACAACAACAGATACTACAGACAACAACCATGGAACGAACCAAGAGCAACACAACACAAGCGATTGAACAGTGTAAATGCGAGACGGGCTCAGACCTTACAACCCGAGAACTAGATGAGAAACCGATTAGTTGCCGCGAGCTACCGAGAGAAGGCCGCCCTCAAACCCTGAATGCTACGGTCCATACCTACAGCTTCCAACAAGAACCCAGAGCGCACCCAAGCGAAGAATCCGAACACGAGTCCAAAGACATCATGGAAGAAGAAACCACCGGCGGTACGAGGAGAAGCCGTAAACCGATGATGCCGTCGTTCAATGGTTTGCGCCGGAGATTACCGCCTCCATTGCATTCCACCGGGACCGTATACACCCATCTAACCGCTACTCCTACAAAGAAGACGGATCGGTAGACAGACGACCCTCCGGAAGAAACAAAACCAACACCATACTTTACACCCGCAGTCCAACTCTCACACCAAACAACCCACTCAAATCGATAAAGCACATGAGACACGAACTGTTACAGCCAGCAATTCAGCAGCTGAACCAGAGGTCGACCCAACACCCTACTCAACCAGCCAAGGCGCCAACCAGGATATACATACACTAAAAAAGCCATATCTTACAAACCAGGAGGGTTTAAATCACGAGTCTAATTTTAATGGATTCTACACTCAAGAAGGAGTCCAGGACGATTGGAATTGGGCCAATATATTCACGGAACAAGAAGTTATGAATTTTACAATTCAGAGGTTTCTCAACCCGCCCATCTGCGAGTACCCGACTTTAGAAGAAGATTCAAGCTCAATTAAGGAGCGAACTGAAGCAAAGCCCATCATAGGAGTCAAGAGGAGTTTATCAGCTTTCCAGAAAGCCCAAGATCAGGAGAAATGGCCACGGAAATTAGGAGTTATGATCAATTCCCCAGAACCGGCCAAACCGACGTCATCTATGGAAAGTCTCCAACCAATTCAACTTGGTTCGACCCAGAGCTATTTATGGGAACCAGGAGATCATCTTAACCAATCAAGAGGTATACAGAATTCCTTTGCTGCACCAGAACCCAGGAGATCAGTTGGTTCAATGGAGAATCACTTAAACCCAACCGGAGCTATTTATGGAAAGATTGGACAATCTTTCGGTTTGATCCTTTCCAAGCAATTCCAATCCAACCAGGAGAACCAGACGACGTCCAGACAAAACCAAGACATCCAGGAGACAATATACACGAGCCAGAAGAGTTCTACAACTTCATCCCATGCACCAGCCCACATAGGAATAAGAAGATCCCCATTATCACCAAACTGCCTTATTTGGAGTCTCAAGCATTAAAACTCCAACAGCTCTTTTTCCTTCGGTCTATGCACGACATCAGCACCTTCCAGACCATTAAGAAGATTCCCAGGAAGCTCACTTACCCCCTCAAACCGTCCAGATACAAGGAGGACACCATCTACATTCATTTGGCCAAGATTCTCATCATTAAGCCTCCAACGGCTAGTTTTCAAGGAGCCATCAATTCCTTTGCTTCCAAGTTTATTATTTCGATTTTAATTCTTTCCTTATGTCATTTTATGACTGTTAGAGAGTCCTTGGTCGAGCCTATAAAGCTCTAGTCTTTGTTTCATTGTAAATCACCCATCTTTGAAAGTATTATGAATTATTCAGTTTTTCTAGTTTTGTCAAAACTATTGTTCTAAGTCTTTTGAGTGTGTGAGAAACAACTCTGGAGCAACTTGACTTATCAAAGCCTCCTTTCACAGAGCTTTGTGGCGTCCATCATCCCATCTCCATCCATTAATCGATCTTGAGAGTGATACACATCCAGAAAGACCGGTTCCATATTCATTCATCTCCCATCCATTGATCCTTGTTGAGAGTGATACACATCCAGCAACAAAGATCCCATCTCCATCAATCTATCCCTTTTCTATTTGTTTTTATTCATATTATCATTTTGATTCATATTCATATTTGTTTCTGTTTGCATTATAAAACTCTAAAAACTCATAAAAATCGGTTCTCTTTGTTTTCAGGTTTAAACCTTGGTTCCACCATTCTATCAATTCGTGGGTTACCCCCCTGTGCCTACAACATTTTGGTATCAGAGCTGAAGCTCCTGAATCAGGATTTTCCTTACCTTCACTTGATCTTTGAGAGTGTTTTCAGGAAGCCATGGTAGGAAAAACACACGGTCAAAGTCAGATGGCCAAACAGAACCAACAGTTGACAGCTTTGCAAGAGATCAATGATCGGATTGCTCAGTTGAGGAAAAGAAATAAGGCACGAGTCCAACGTCCACAGCAAGGAGAAAGGAGATTTGGAGACTCACCAGAGGCTGTCTATGTCGAGCCTAAGCCACCAGATCCTTCAAGGATCAATCAACATCCAACTTCTCAAACCCATACTCATCATGTTGCTAATTCTCGGTTTGATCATAAATCTTTTGCTGATAAAATTGAACTCTTTACATTTTAAGGAGGAAGAAGTTACCTATTTTGGGAGAGGAACCTTGATGAATGGTTTCACTACAACAACATTCTGAAAGAAGAGAGACTATCTTATGCCATTGATCAGCTAAGAGGTAATGCCTTTAAATGGTGGGTACAAGAAGAAGATGATAGATGGTTTTACAAGGAGCCAGCTATCAAAATGTGGAGAGATCTTAAGAAAGTCATGAGGGATGAATTTGCACCAGAACTCACAAGATCTAAGATCCAAAAGATATACCCAAGGAGGTATCTAACTCATGGTTCCAAAGAAAAATCAGACAAACCGATTCTTCAAGAGAAGGCCAAGGTAAGTCCTATACTTGATAAATTTGTTTATAAATCATCTCCCACTGTTATGAGTCACTTGTCTTTGTCCAAGGATGATAAGACAGGTCCTGAAGTCAAGAAAGACACGACCTCAAAGTCCTTGTTGGATTTAAAAGTTGTTCATGATTTAAGTCCAAGGAATGATGAGATTTCAAACCCAAAGAAAGAAGAGGCATCCAGCCAAGGTAAGTCTTCTAAATTTAAAGATTTAAAAGATCAGACATGTTCTAGATGTCATAAAAGAGGACACTTTGCTGTAGTTTGCCCTACCAAGAAAGCATTGATAGAAACATCACTAGAAGAGAAAACAGAATTATCTATGAAAAGTGATAGTTTTATTCAATATGATTTATTGGTTCCAAATTCGTGATGTAACAGGAACTAAGGAGCATGAATTCAAAGGAGAGGAGCCACCAGGCGCCACACCTGTGATGGACCAGAAGATGGTTCAAGACACAATGCAGTCCATGTTGCTTAAAGAAGCAAAACCGGTCATAAAAGTATCCCACCAAGGTAAGTTTCAAACACCACCTTTGGATACTAGTACTGACGTGTGTGTTCTTGGTACAGGTAGAACAAATGAAAGCTATAAGCTTATTGTAGTTCCAAAGAAAGAACCAGATCCTAAGCTCAACCATGAACCCACTTCTAAGTGGAAACCGAAATCTGAACAATCCATTGTTCAAGTTCCAAAACCTATGGTAAGATTCCTTTTAGATAAGCATGTTCTTAATATTTCAATGACAGATATAATGCACTTGCTTTTTGTCCAGAATGCTGAGAATTTTTCAGGTTGCAAGGAAGAAAGCTTCAAAGAAATCCCACAGGATAATCTTTTGTTGCTAGGAGAATCAAACCCAAAGATGGTCAGAACTGAGCCTACTAGGAGTATGAAGGACCATCCACTGAAGGAGATAAGAAATGACAAAGTCAAAATCAGAGGCATGATCCTATCCTATTTGCTGAAAGAAGAGCCACCTGATGCACAATCCATCCCCAAACCGAAACAATATCAAGGTAAGACCTTAGAATCTCAAAAGAGTATGAAAGCTGACTTGCTCTATCTTGGTGCAGGTTATAAAGTTTCTAGGTCGAAACCTTTTCAAGGGGGAGGGAATGTTACAGCCAGCAATTCAGCAGCAGAACCAGAGGTCGACCCAACACCCTACTCAACCAGCCAAGGCGCCAACCAGGATATACGTGCACTAAAAATGCAATATCTTACAAACCAGGAGGGTTTAAATCACGAGTCTTTCAATGGATTCTACACTCAATAAGGAGTCCAGAACAATTGGAATTGGGCCAATATATTCACGGAGCAAGAAGTTATGAATTTTACAATTCAGAGGTTTCTCAACCCGCCCATCTGCGAGTACCCGACTTTAGAAGAAGATTCAAGCTCAATTAAGGAGCGGCCTGAAGCAAAGCCCATCATAGGAGTCAATAGGAGTTTATCAGATTTCCAGAAAGCCCAAGATCAGGAGAAATGGCCACGGAAATTAGGAGTTATGATCAATTCCCCAGAACCGGCCAAACCGACGTCATCTATGGAAAGTCTCCAACCAATTCAACTTGGTTCGACCCAGAGCTATTTATGGGAACCAGGAGATCATCTTAACCAATCAGGAGGTATTCCAGAAGTCCTTTGCTGCACCAGAACCCAGGAGATCAGTTGGTTCAATGGAGAATCACTTAAACCCAACCGGAGCTATTTATGGAAAGATTGGACAATCTTTCGGTTTGATCCTTTCCAAGCAATTCCAATCCAACCAGGAGAACCAGACGACGTCCAGACAAAACCAAGACATCCAGGAGACAATATACACGAGCCAGAAGAGTTCTACAACTTCATCCCATGCACCAGCCCACATAGGAATAAGAAGATCTCCATTATCACCAAACTGCCTTATTTGGAGTCTCAAGCATTAAAAACTCCAACAGCTCTTTTTCCTTCAGTCTATGCACGACATCAGCACCTTCCAGACCATTAAGAAGATTCCCAGGAAGCTCACTTACCCCCTCAAACCGTCCAGATACAAGGAGGACACCATCTACATTCATTTGGCCAAGATTCTCATCATTAAGCCTCCAACGGCTAGTTTTCAAGGAGCCATCAATTCCTTTGCTTCCAAGTTTATTATTTCGATTTTAATTCTTTCCTTATATCATTTTATGACTGTTAGAGAGTCCTTGGTCGAGCCTATAAAGCTCTAGTCTTTGTTTCATTGTAAATCATCCATCTTTGAAAGTATTATGAATTATTCAGTTTTTCTAGTTTTGTCAAAACTATTGTTCTAAGTCTTTTGAGTGTGTGAGAAACAACTCTGGAGCAACTTGACTTATCAAAGCCTCCTTTCACAGAGCTTTGTGGCGTCCATCATCCCATCTCCATCCATTAATCGATCTTGAGAGTGATACACATCCAGCAAGACCGGTTCCATCTTCATTCATCTCCCATCCATTGATCCTTGTTGAGAGTGATACACATCCAGCAACAAAGATCCCATCTCCATCAATCTATCCCTTTTCTATTTGTTTTTTTTCATATTATCATTTTGATTCATATTCATATTTGTTTCTGTTTGCATTATAAAACTCTAAAAACTCATAAAAATCGGTTCTCTTTGTTTTCAGGTTTAAACCTTGGTTCCACCATTCTATCAATTCGTGGGTTACCCCCCTATGCCTACAACATTTTGGTATCAGAGCTGAAGCTCCTGAATCAGGATTTTCCTTACCTTCACTTGATCTTTGAGAGTGTTTTCAGGAAGCCATGGTAGGAAAAACACACGGCCAAAGTCAGATGGCCAAACAGAACCAACAGTTGACAGCTTTGCAAGAGATCAATGATCGGATTGCTCTGTTGAGGAAAAGAAATAAGGCACAAGTCCAACGTCCACAGCAAGGAGAAAGGAGATTTGGAGACTCACCAGAGGCTGTCTATGTCGAGCCCAAGCCACCAGATCCTTCAAGGATCAATCAACATCCAACTTCTCAAACCCATACTCATCATGTTGCTAATTCTCGGTTTGATCATAAATCTTTTGCTGATAAAATTGAACTCTTTACATTTTCAGGAGGAAGAAGTTACCTATTTTGGGAGAGGAACCTTGATGAATGGTTTCACTACAACAACATTCTGAAAGAAGAGAGACTATCTTATGCCATTGATCAGCTAAGAGGTAATGCCTTTAAATGGTGGGTACAAGAAGAAGATGATAGATGGTTTTACAAGGAGCCAGCTATCAAAACGTGGAGAGATCTTAAGAAAGTCATGAGGGATGAATTTGCACCAGAACTCACAAGATCTAAGATCCAAAAGATATACCCAAGGAGGTATCTAACTCATGGTTCCAAAGAAAAATCAGACAAACCGATTCTTCAAGAGAAGGCCAAGGTAAGTCCTATACTTGATAAATTTGTTTATAAATCATCTCCCACTGTTATGAGTCACTTGTCTTTGTCCAAGGATGATAAGACAGGTCCTGAAGTCAAGAAAGACACGACCTCAAAGTCCTTGTTGGATTTAAAAGTTGTTCATGATTTAAGTCCAAGGAATGATGAGATTTCAAACCCAAAGAAAGAAAAGGCATCCAGCCAAGGTAAGTCTTCTAAATTTAAAGATTTAAAAGATCAGACATGTTCTAGATGTCATAAAAGAGGACACTTTGCTGTAGTTTGCCCTACCAAGAAAGCATTGATAGAAACATCACTAGAAGAGAAAACAGAATTATCTATGAAAAGTGATAGTTTTATTCAATATGATTTATTGGTTCCAAATTCTTGTGTAATGCACTTGTCTTTGTCAAAGGGTGATGTAACAGGAACTAAGGAGCATGAATTCAAAGGAGAGGAGCCACCAGGCGCCACACCTGTGATGGACCAGAAGATGGTTCAAGACACAATGCAGTCCATGTTGCTTAAAGAAGCAAAACCGGTCATAAAAGTATCCCACCAAGGTAAGTTTCAAACACCACCTTTGGATACTAGTACTGACGTGTGTGTTCTTGGTACAGGTAGAACAAATGAAAGCTATAAGCTTATTGTAGTTCCAAAGAAAGAACCAGATCCTAAGCTCAACCATGAACCCACTTCTAAGTGGAAACCGAAATCTGAACAATCCATTGTTCAAGTTCCAAAACCTATGGTAAGATTCCTTTTAGATAAGCATGTTCTTAATATTTCAATGACAGATATAATGCACTTGCTTTTTGTCCAGAATGCTGAGAATTTTTCAGGTTGCAAGGAAGAAAGCTTCAAAGAAATCCCACCGGATAATCTTTTGTTTCTAGGAGAATCAAACCCAAAGATGGTCAGAACTGAGCCTACTAGGAGTATGAAGGACCATCCACTGAAGGAGATAAGAAATGACAAAGTCAAAATCAGAGGCATGATCCTATCCTATTTGCTGAAAGAAGAGCCACCTGATGCACAATCCATCCCCAAACCGAAACAATATCAAGGTAAGACCTTAGAATCTCAAAAGAGTATGAAAGCTGACTTGCTCTATCTTGGTGCAGGTTATAAAGTTTCTAGGTCGAAACCTTTTCAAGGGGGAGGGAATGTTACAGCCAGCAATTCAGCAGCTGAACCAGAGGTCGACCCAACACCCTACTCAACCAGCCAAGGCGCCAACCAGGATATACGTGCACTAAAAATGCCATATCTTACAAACCAGGAGGGTTTAAATCACGAGTCTAATTTCAATGGATTCTACACTCAATAAGGAGTCCAGAACATTGGAATTGGGCCAATATATTCACGGAGCAAGAAGTTATGAATTTTACAATTCAGAGGTTTCTCAACCCGCCCATCTGCGAGTACCAGACTTTAGAAGAAGATTCAAGCTCAATTAAGGAGCGGCCTGAAGCAAAGCCCATCATAGGAGTCAATAGGAGTTTATCAGATTTCCAGAAATCCCAAGATCAGGAGAAATGGCCACGGAAATTAGGAGTTATGATCAATTCCCCAGAACCGGCCAAACCGACGTCATCTATGGAAAGTCTCCAACCAATTCAACTTGGTTCGACCCAGAGCTATTTATGGGAACCAGGAGATCATCTTAACCAATCAGGAGGTATTCCAGAAGTCCTTTGCTGCACCAGAACCCAGGAGATCAGTTGGTTCAATGGAGAATCACTTAAACCCAACCGGAGCTATTTATGGAAAGATTGGACAATCTTTCGGTTTGATCCTTTCCAAGCAATTCCAATCCAACCAGGAGAACCAGAAGATGTCCAGACAAAACCAAGACATCCAGGAGACAATATACACGAGCCAGAAGAGTTCTACAACTTCATCCCATGCACCAGCCCACATAGGAATAAGAAGATCCCCATTATCACCAAACTGCCTTATTTGGAGTCTCAAACATTAAAACTCCAACAGCTCTTTTTCCTTCAGTCTATGCACGACATCAGCACCTTCCAGACCATTAAGAAGATTCCCAGGAAGCTCACTTACCCCCTCAAACCGTCCAGATACAAGGAGGACACCATCTACATTCATTTGGCCAAGATTCTCATCATTAAGCCTCCAACGGCTAGTTTTCAAGGAGCCATCAATTCCTTTGCTTCCAAGTTTATTATTTCGATTTTAATTCTTTCCTTATGTCATTTTATGACTGTTAGAGAGTCCTTGGTCGAGCCTATAAAGCTCTAGTCTTTGTTTCATTGTAAATCACCCATCTTTGAAAGTATTATGAATTATTCAGTTTTTCTAGTTTTGTCAAAACTATTGTTCTAAGTCTTTTGAGTGTGTGAGAAACAACTCTGGAGCAACTTGACTTATCAAAGCCTCCTTTCATAGAGCTTTGTGGCGTCCATCATCCCATCTCCATCCATTAATCGATCTTGAGAGTGATACACATCCAACAAGACCGGTTCCATCTTCATTCATCTCCCATCCATTGATCCTTGTTGAGAGTGATACACATCCAGCAACAAAGATCCCATCTCCATCAATCTATCCCTTTTCTATTTGTTTTTATTCATATTATCATTTTGATTCATATTCATATTTGTTTCTGTTTGCATTATAAAACTCTAAAAACTCATAAAAATCGGTTCTCTTTGTTTTCAGGTTTAAACCTTGGTTCCACCATTCTATCAATTCGTGGGTTACCCCCCTGTGCCTACAACACGAACACACAACTATTGAGATTATTAGAGCAGACACGTGACAGAGCAGGCCACAACCACTGTCAGCCACTTAGATTAGAAGGGCGCAGAGATAAAAACTGGGACTGAAGACGAATCCTAAGCTCGTCGGTGAAACCCTAACACAACCGCGCAGCCACCGGAGCAACACAGAGAGACGGACCGACGCCTCCGCCACCATAGAAGCCCCACACGTTGCCACCACCGAAGAACACGGCGGAAGCACTCCAACCCTAACAGAGAGACATTCAGCTTACCGGATTTGGTGAAACCTAGAGCCCCAACTCCACACGCAACCTCGTACAACACCAGACAACGCCAGAGGAGACGAAATCAACGAGGAGCAAGACAGTGCTGCACCCGCCACAGTACTCGGAGCGGCCTTAGCGAAGCTCGGGAAAATTAACCAGGAGCCCCTAGACAGAAAGAGGAAGACCACGACGCTGGAAGAGGGCCGTCCTCAAGCCACTACAGCCGCCGCAAAACCCTAGATCTACTTTTGGAGCGACCAGATCTGAAACTCACGAAGGCCACTCCCTCAACCGCAGAAAAACGGAGAAGACGGAGGAGAAGAACATAACAAAATAAACGGTGGACTAGCGACCGCGACGAAGCAGTGGCCGCCGGGAAAGAGAAACTGAGTGTCGGAGACTTTTGTGGAGAGAAGTTAGAGCGATATCTTAGGAGAGAATTCAAAATCAATTCAAAATCAACTTTTATTTTCTTTCTCTCAGTCTGCACCAAGTGTCTCATTGTGAGACCAGTACAATATATGCTTCCGAAACTTCAAAAGGGTTTGGTTCATAGCATAGTATGCTAATGCTACGAAGGAGGAAAGCGAGGACTTAAATGTTAGCGTGATCGAATTAAATTTTGGTACTAAATATCCTCCAAGTGCATGGTGAAGACTCTATACTATATTAAGTAAAATAGACTTTATAATATACACTTTTTCATTGTGTGAAAAAGCTTAACCAAAACTTAATCGTAATGTAATTGGCTCACAAAAAAATCATAAAATTAACTAATCAGGTAGAATAATATAATTGTAAATACTTTTCAATGGCAAAGATTTGATTTATGAAAACCACAGTCAATAAAACAGCACAAATGAAATTACAATTCAATTTAAACAACGAATGGAATTATTACATTTTTCCACATGATACAAACAAACTAATTTGTTTTTAATCTTCAAAATAATTACGAATATAAATGTTTAACAACCAACATGGTCACGCCAGTCCAAGAACAAGAGAGCAGCTGCATAGTGAGACAAAGCACCCAACAAAACAAACACATGGAAGATCTGATGACTATGCCCCACACGATCAAACCAACCCGGTTTAAGCCTCTCAGGCACTCTACCCACGAAGAACCCTGTCCCAACAAGATAAAACACTGCCACACCCAGCTCGTACAAGAGCGTCACGTTCCTTTGCGGGTTTCCCCAGTTGACCACAAGCGCATGGATAGCTGGCACGATCCCGAAGAGCCCCATGGAGGCAAAGAGCAAAGCCCGGAAACCTCGGTACTTGGGAGAGGAAAGTGATGGAGTGAAGAGTGTGATGATCGTGAAGATTCCCATAGAGGTGATGGCCGCGAGGTAGATAAAGTACCAACGAGGAGTGCATTGGAAGATGTAGTAGATTGGTGGGAAGAAAGAAGTGATGATCATGGCGGTGATACCGGCATAGTCTATGCGGAGGAGGAAGATGTTAAGGTTATGGGAGTGGCAGCAGAAGAGGTGGCAAATGCTACTCGAGAGTAGGCAGAACATTGAGCCTCCTAAGAAGAAGAAGAATGGCCATCTTGCTGCATTCCCTGGATTCACTGCATCCTATACAATCATCAACATTTGATAACATCATTAGCTCTCATTTAAGAACTAAATTTTTATTTTAATTTCGAACTTATTAAAGCTGTAATTTATTATCAAAACATGTTATAGTCTACATTGTCTGTTTCACATCGATCTCTAGTTCATTTCTAATATTTTCCGAAATATCTTATCATTAAGTTGAATTCTAATCTAAGAACTACATTATTTTGAATTTCTTAAAATATAGTTATATAATATATAATATATGTATATTTGTAATTTGTATATGTAACAGTGTCAAAGGTGTATCCTAATTTATCATTTTGATTTCACGTTCATATTTGATATCTAGAGAAATTACAGCCAATATATTATATTCATACTCATCAGATGATCAAAGATTCAAAATCATGGAATAAGTACATCCTTGGTTAGGACATCTTCAACCCAATTCCATTTTTATTTTAAAATAGAGTAAAATAGAGTACGAAGTAAAAATATCACAACGCTATTTTATTTCTCATTTCATAATAGGATTTACTCTATATCTTTCTTTTTGGTCTATCAGGACATCTCCATCCACACTCCATAATTTACTTTAAAAATGGAGTGGAAAATGGTGTATGAACAAAAAATAAAAAATCACTCCGTAAGAATCACTTTTTTTGTTTCTTCATTGCTTTATTTTCCACTCTATTTTGCAATAAATTATGGAGTGGAGTTGAAGATGCTCTTACCCCATTATAAAACAAGAAATGAAGTAAAGTTGGAGCATTCTATAACTCAATATTTCGTTTTACTATATTTTATAGGAATAAATAAGTTTTTTTTTTGCTAAATGAATAAATGAGTTTTACATTGGAAATACTCTAATCATTAGAAACCAAGATAGTTGAACGTTAATCAAAGACAATTTTTTTATAGGAATCAAATATCGTTAAAAAGTTCATCAAAGTTTGATTACAAGAAACATTGATCAAGAGCAAATCCCATCCTAAGAACCCACCCAAAAAGAGTTAATCAAAGAAAATTCGGCACATCTATTTCTACAAGATACATCCCACTTGAATCATTTGAAAAATTCATAAAGTGGTTGAATATTCGGATTAATTCGGTCTGAACATCTGGTTACATATACGTATATTATAGACATTGTGAATAATTAAAGGACATTTACCACGGGGAAGAATTTATCGTGATGCATAATGTTGGCGACGGTTAGTCCCACAAATAAGATGAAACCAAGTAAATGCCTGTCAAGACAAAATACATTCACTACATCAGAAACCAAATAAATAAAAGTGAAAATGGAATAAATTTTGTTGAAACAGATAATACTAACGTCCAAACGTTGAGGGACTCATTATGGAAACTGAAGACGCTGAAGAAAGCATCTCTAATAGACCATTCAGCTCTGTAATAATTCAATATATATTCGTTATCCTTCATGTACTCCGGAAGCTCACTAAACGACATTAGCTCTCGTCGTTTTCTTGTCTTTTGCGGCTTCTTCTTCTTCTTCTTCTTTCTTTTCTTAGCACCGCTGCTTTCGTCTCCATCGTGATCATCTCCGGGAGCAATCTTGCTCTTGCACTTGCTGTTGCCGCATGACACCGTTTCTGGTTCTTTCTGATCATCTTGTTCCATATATGAACTCTAGTGACGATTATTCAAGACAAGAATACTTGTTTTATGATCCAGAGATCAATGGAGAAGCTCTGAGATATAGAGAAACTAAATATAAATAAATGAAAAAGTATTACAATCGAAACTATGTTAAAAATATTGAATTTAAGTTTTTATGAGTGAGAGGGAGAGAAATAAGGACGATGGGAAATGCAAAGAGACAGCTGCACCATTTAAAGAAGAAACTAAAGTACGCCGGTGGAAGTTGGTGTTGTGTTTTCATTTAGTTGTTAGTTAGGTTATCAATAAATTCTTATTTTCATAATTGTTTTCTCTTTCCCATTTTCGAATTTTATAATATTTTTATAAGAAAAATATTTTTTTAATTTTACATTATAAATAGAACTCTTTTGTTAGAGGTGAATTACATACTTTTACAAAACCCATCAATTAAACTGAACTCGATCCAGTCAACAAGGAGATGATCAAAGAGTTTCACCTATTTGGAGAAAAAAAAATCAATTATAAATAGAGAATACCTGATTCAAAAAAGAGATACTGGCAATTACCCAAAGGGAAATTTGCCAAAAATGATTCAAAATTTGATTTTGAATACAAAAGTGTACTCCAAATTCAATCAAATGCAAAATTAACTCAAAAGTCTAGTGAAATTACAACACTCCTTTTATGAAAAAACAAAAAACATGTATTCCATTTTACCATTATAACCCTCCGTTAGAGAAGACTTCTTTGTAAGTCTTCTCGTTCAGTAGATCTTAAAAATAATTTTATAATTTTATTAAAAATATTTTGATGGGTAAAAAATTGAAATCATGTAATAATAAACATTTCTCAATGATGTAAATTTAGTTCATCTGAAATTGAATTATTTTCAACATAGATGAGTGAATGTATATTGGCTCATGAGTCATTGGTTTAGGGTTTGGTAACATATGTTATAGTATTGTATGTATATTTAGGGTTAGATTCTGAAATCTTACCTTCATAGTATTGTATGTATTTATAGTATTGTATGTATATTTAGGGTTAGATTCTGAAATTTTATCTTCATTTTTTTCTTTTTAAAATTGACTCATATATGTTTAATAACTATCTAATAACTTGATTTAAACACTTTCTAAGTTTTTTTTTAAAAGTTTGAAAGTGTTTTTTGTATAGTTAATTGATTTTAGGGTCTAGAAGACTCACATAAGACTTAAAAAGAAGTCTTCAGACACATCCCACCTAAATTTAGTAGAATTTATGGTTTCTGCCTAATTTTGGAATAATTTAGGTTTCCCGCCTAAATCAAAGTCTTCCAGGAGTCTTCCATAAGTCTTCCAGAAGTCTTCCGAAAGTCTTCCAGAAGTCTTCCAGAGAAAGTCTTCTCATGAATTAATCTTAAAAATAATTTAAATTTTTTATAAAAAATATTTTCATGGTTAAAATTTGAAATCATGTAATAATAAACATTTTTCAATGATCTAAATTTAGTTTATCTGATATTGAATTATTTTCAACATAGATGAGTGAATGTAGACTGGTTCATGAGCCATTGGTAGTATTGTTGGTATCTTTAGGGTTAGATTTGAAATCTTATCTTCATTTTTTTTTCCTTTTCCAAATTGACCTATATATGTTTAGTAGCTATCTAATAATTTGATTTAAACACTTTCTAAGTTTTTTTAAGTTTAAAAAGTGTTTTTGCATAGTTATTTGATTTTAGGGTTTAGAAGACTCACAGAAAACTTAAAAAGAAGTCTTCCGACACATCCCGCCTAAATTTAAGTAAAATTTAGGGTTCCCGCCTAAATTTTGGAATAATTTAGGTTTTCCGCCTAAATCAAAGTCTTTCATGAGTCTTACATAAGTCTTCCAGAAGTCTTCTGTGTCAAAAATATTTAACCTAATTAGAATTTTTATCTCCATATATAAAGAAAATTTGCACATTTTCTTTCTTCCTCTCAAATGACTGCAACAAAAATGTAATGTTTAACACTTTAAAACTCTCCAACCTCTCTCTAATCTCTTTGAACATCAAAACACCAAACTGTATATTCATTTCTCACTTTTTCTTATGTCTTCTCACTAATTTATCTTCTTTTTGTAGGTTTTTCATTACATGATTCTCATCTTTCACTCTTTCAGAGGTAGATCTCTAAATTTTGTATATGAATTTATGTGTGTGTTTATATGTTAGATTCTAAAAAGCTATAGATTCAACATAGTGTGACTGTTTTATTTATTTTGTAAGCATAATTTTTTTATTTTTTGAAATTTTTTTCTTTAATGAAGTCATTTGAATGTTTTTGAATTTGCAGGTTTTTCCAGATCTGAGAAACTTTGAAAGACTTCTCAGAAGACTCTCAGAAGACTCTCGGAAGACTTCTCAGAAGCCTTCTTAGAAAGTCTTCTAATGCATTTTATGCTAGAAGACTTCCCACGAAGTCTTCCGAATTCTTCTGCCTAAAGTGGTATAAGTTTTGGATATGTATTTTGTGTGTTTTATATATTAGATTCTAAAAAAATTATAGATCCAACATAATGTGACTGTTTTGTTTATTATCTAAAAATTTATTTTTGAAGTCTTCTCTATTTTGAAGTCATTTGAATGCTTTTGAATATGCAGATTTTTCAGATCTGAGACAGATTTTGGAAGACTTCTGAGATAATTCTTGGAAGACTCTCGGAAGACTTCTTAGGAAATCTTCTAATGTATTTTATGCTAGAAGACTTTCCACGAAGTCTTCAGAAAGTCTTACAAAGTCTTCAGAAAGTCTTCCAAAGTCTTCTCCCCAAAGTGGTACAAAGAGATGATGTGAAGTGGAGTCCAAGCTTATCTATGTTGAGGAATAATATCTAGCTGTGTAATATTTTTGTTTATGGTCTTTTTATGATTTGTATGTGTAATATTTTAGTTGTGAATTATTTTGTAAACTTTAAGAGATGTTAATCAAAATAATGGTAAATATGTTCATGTTTTGCCAAAAGTACTTGACTTCATTAAAGTTATTGATGCAACATACCAAAAAATATTTTAATCATTCTACCCACACATAACAAAACACAACAACACAAAAACTTAGTAAAATTTGCTAAAACTAAGAGAGAAGACTTCTCAAGAAACCTTAGTCAAATTCACAAAAGATCAAAATTGAATTTTAAGTGAAAGTTGAAATTTTAAATCTCATGGAAGTTAAAAATTGTATCTTATGAGGAAGACAACACAAACACATAACATCAACTTAATAAAAACAAAATCACCAGAGAAGACTTCTTATGAAGTCTTCTACAAGTCTTCAATCAGGAAGACTTATAGAAGACTTCTCCATTTAGGTAGAAACATTATTAAATATCAATGTTTGTAACTTCATAATTATCACCAATTAAGTTATAAATTCGACTCAGTAGTCTCAATATTGACTAATAAACATGAATTAGCAAGAAGATATTAAAAATTCATTTTAATTTTGGATAAATTTGAAGTTTAATAAATATTTACGTAGAAGACTTCTTTTGAAGTCATCCATGGAAGACTTCAAAAGAAGTCTACTCTGTGTAGACTTCAAAAGAAGCCTTCTATTTAGGTCATTTTTGCAATTGCAAATTTACGAAGGAAGACTTCTTAAGAAGTCTAGTCTACATAAGACATCTTCGGAAGTCTTCTTTTGTAAATATTGACTTATTTTTGAAATTGATTTTTTTTTCGAAATTCCCAGAGAAAACTTCTTTAGAAGTCTTCTCGGATAAACAGGTTACTTTTGAATTTGACTGAAGTTAGTCAGAATTTTGACTTTTTGTAGAAGACTTCTAGAGAAGTCTACCTGGAGAATACTTCAAAAGAAGTCTTTCCTAAGTCATCTGAAAGTCTTCTCAATGTCGCAAGAAGTCTACTGGTTTACTTTTACAATTGACTATATTTGACCTTTCGAGAGAAGACTTCTTTAGAAGTCTTCCATCGGATGACTTCTCTAGAAGTCTTCTCTCGCGGGCAAAGGTTTGATCAAAACCCATAATTAAACTCGAGAAGACTTCTAAAAAAGTCTTTTATAGAAGACTTCTTTATTAAATGTTTTTTTCATTGATATTAAATGTTTTAGTATTATTTTTCAATTGCAAAAGTAACCCACACAGACATCTTCCGGCAATGAGAAGACTTAGGGAAGACTTTAAGAAGACTTATGTAGAAGTTTTCTCCAGTAAGATTTCTAAGGAAGTCATGTACAATAAGTCAAATTTCTGACCAACTTCGGTCAAATTTAAAAGTAACCTGTTCATCTGAGAAGACTGGGAATTTCGAAATTTTTTGTTTACAAAGGAAAGTTAGAAGATTTCCCTAGAAATCTTCTATTAAAAACACACAAAAAGTCAATTGCAAAACTAACCTGTGCATTGACCAGAAGACTTCTTTAGAAGTCTTCTTCATCGAACAGATCTGGAAAAAAAAATGTAGTTCACGATTTCATACCTTGAACTCGTGAGATGACTTGCGTGGTTTCTCCAATCACCTAGAACTTCACCACAACAGCTACCTACTCATTAATCACCAAGAATCGTGAGGTTATGAACCTTACATAATTTGTAATCAAAATCTTTAGTTTTTTTGATGAATTTTGAGAGAAAATGTAAGATATGTGGTTTGTGTGGATAGGAAATGAGAAATGATGAGAAAAAAATCAAAACTTTAGGGCATTAACACTCTCAATTTGATAGTTCATGGTAGTTGAGGTATTGATGTCAATGGCAAAGTTGTAAA
Organism: Brassica napus; assembly: GCF_020379485.1. Classification (NCBI taxonomy): domain Eukaryota; kingdom Viridiplantae; phylum Streptophyta; class Magnoliopsida; order Brassicales; family Brassicaceae; genus Brassica; species Brassica napus. The sequence goes on along the minus strand of NC_063452.1, from coordinate 54,038,436 downwards.
TATTTGGTGAAGATGAGGATGATAAGGTAAAAGCCTTATTTTCGAAAAAGAAAAAAGTAATGGCATTTTCGTAAATAACTAGAACTTCTATGGTGAATAGGATAAAACAAAATTTAAAAAAAAAACATTGGTTATTTTTGTGTTTAACTTGAAATTTTGAGTCATTTTTTAAAGAACCAATCGTCTACGAGTCGGCACATAATTTAATTTTCATAGCTTACTTTCTGTTTCACCTATTTGGAGAAAAAAAAATCAATTATAAGTAGAGAATTTAGTTTTCAATTGGCTGAGGATAATGTCTCGCTCTTGTGTTAAGTAGTCGGCAACAAAATAATGATTAGAGAAACATACATGCAGCATTTTAGTTCTTGATTTTTATAGTATTTCTAACTAGAACAAAAAAAGGAGCAGATGGAAGTCGTTGCAAAAACGATACTACATTTTCTAATGAAAATTGTTGCAGCAAGTTAATGTCATTTTCAGGTTTTCAGCTAGTTGATACTAGAATGTATCACTTTTAAATGCCTTGATAAGAGTTAGACCGAGAATTTATAAAGTAGATGACAAACTTGTAGATATTTTCCAGTGTATTTTTTATTCGATCTTTTTTGAAATAAAGAAATTTTGTTAGATATTTTCTAATCCCTTTTATACACATTTTAAAAAAGATATATTATATTATAGAGATAATATTTGCTCCAAATTATACATAAAATATATATAATAGAGTTCTTCTATTATAATGGAAATATATATATATATATATATAAACTTTATTATATATAAGCACACATTGGAAAAATTATAATCTCTGTAGTAGAGTTTCTATAATTTTTAAAAATGTAGAGTTGGGTTGGAAAAAGTCTAATAGAGATATATTTGTTTTCAATGAATTTTAATTCTCTAAAAATATATTTAATATATTCTATTATTAGTTTACAACTAATACATTTTTTATGAAATTTGAAATGTATTCGTTTATTTTGATTTTGTAAGACTTTCATAAAATTATGATATTATTTAAACTAAAGATTTATTTAAAAAATTAGTATGTCAATAAAAATTGTGACTCTATTTTTATACAAAAATGTATTTCTACAAAAAATATTTATTTTAATTATAATTTTAAAAAAAAAACTTAAAAGTTGAAGGAACGTTTTGAAAATAATAATATGTCTCTATTATAGAAACAAATCCTATTTTCTCCAAATATAGAAGAAATATATAAAAAAAAATATGTTTTAGAAAGAAAAAAAATTGGGTTGGAATATTTTGTTTCCTATTATAATCTTTAAAGTTGAATATACTAATGAGTTAGAGATGCTCATAAAAATTATAAAAATAATTGTATATACGTATATGAAAAATAACTCAAATGTTGTTAAGAATAGACGAAAAATATCTAAACACAAGGAATTATAAACTTTGCCACATATCGTTCATTTATATTGTGTGCTACATTTGCTTAGTCTTGTATGCAGCTACCATTATCTTGACACAAAAAATAACTCAAGTGTTGTTAAGAATAGACGATTCGGCATTTGCTTAGTCTTGTACTTCTTATGTTTTCCTGTGTGAAGGCTTTGTTTCTGAGAAGATTATGTTCTCCGTCATCTAGGCTTCCAGACTTCTTCTGGCTTTGTAGTGGTCTTGTTCTTCTTATTAATATAACTACTAGATGACCAATAAAAATTGGAAAAAAAAATGGAAGTTCATGTTGCAAAAACGATTCTACATTTTCTAATGAAAATTGTTGCGACAAGTTTTAGTGTCATTTTCAGTTAATTGCTACTAGAATGGATCACCTTTTAAACGCTTTAATAAAAACTGGAACAAGACTTTATAAAGTAGATGACAAGGTTTTAGACATCGCGAATGTGTTTTTTTTATTTTTCTAAAATAAGGAAATTCTATTTATATTTTTCTAATCATTCTCTATATTTTTATATGAAACAGATGAATTCTATTATATAAATGAGATTTCTTTAATGTACAATAATATAATTCTTCTAGTTTTAAGAGAAAATATAGAGTAATGCTGTCATTATTTCTATATTAGAGACAATTTTTTAAAAAATGACGAACTTGCTTTAAGCATATATTGGAGTAAATCTCATTTCTATAATAAAATTCATATATTTTATAGAAAAATGTAGAAATGAAATAGAAATGGTCTAATAAAGTGTCTCCAATGTGTTCTTTGATTTTTTCCTCTAAAATATTTTTAATTTTTCTTTTGTTTTAGTACTAATATATTTTATTTATTAAAGATGAAAACTAACCCATTTATTTATTTACTTATTGTCGTCAGCATAAACAAAATCGACCCCATTTATTTAATTTATTTCATTTTTGCAATATTTCATAAAATTATGATTCTCCCAAAACTAAACAATTATATTAAATGATTATTACGTAAATAAAAAGATGCAAAAAATATATTTCTTAAAAGTATTTATTTTAATTATAATCATAAAAAACTTGAAATTAAAGAGATCATTCACAAAATTAAAAATACATTTATAATAGAGGAGTGTTATTTCTTTCACTAAATATAGAAAATAACAATACCTACTTTTAAGAAAGAAACAGAGATGAATTGAAGTAAATTTTTCTCTACTAAAGATAAAAAATGGTTATGAGTTAAAATTCTCTAAGAAACTAATAAAAATCATAAAATATAAATTATTTCAAAAATAACTAAAGAATTGTTATAACTAGACGAAAATGTTTAAATACAAGGAACTATAAACTTTGTAACATGTAGTGTATTTATATTGCGTGCTGTTTATGTAGCTTACATTTTCTTGATGTATAGCATATTATTTTAAAGAAAAAATCATGTTTTATATAAAAAATGTTGTAACCTATATGTTTTTCACATTTTTTGTCTCAGTAGCTCGGCATAAATACTGTGAATAATTAAACGTTGTTTTATTAAGTCTCGTGTTAACATACAAAAATCACATCCTTAAGTAAAAATAATATGATTTTAGACTATTTATAATTTTATTATTTTATAAAAATAAAGTAACTCCAGAATAGATTTAGAATTTGAGCCAATGTATTCTTATAAAAAATTCGCTATATACAGAATAAAAAAAGGGCTATGCTATTTCTTCCTCAAATAAAAAAAAATCATAATTTGTATATTAAAAGAAGAAATAAATAAAGATTGGAAAACATTTTGATCAACCTGTGAAAAATCTCTCTTTTCATTTTCGGTTTAAAGTGATAATTTGTTGTTTCAATCAACTATGTCTCTTACTATAACATAATCATCTAAAATCAAATAATACTAGTCAACAGGTTTTACCAAAGAAAAAAAGAATACTGATCAAGAGGCAAGGTTACTGCTCATAATAATAGTCTTTAAAGATTTATTTTTGTTGAAGCCTTTTTGGGAAAAAAAATTAACAAGGAACGTCTAGTCGGCCGTCTAAGTTTCCCAAAAAAGTTCACCCCTGAAGCACCCCTACAAAACCAATTCAGGTACGCCTTGACTCGAGTCTCTACGTACGTGTCCATATTTACTGGAAAAACTCGATTTTATAAAATACTTGTTAAAAGGTAGCTTGTCTTTGTTAAATATATTTGAGAAGACAATGACAGCTTTTCAAAGACTACTAGCTCAACATCTTTACAAAGCTTTTATTTAGGATAACTACCATGTGCTTGCCTGGTGAAAAACCTGAAGGAATGGTTTTTTATATTTCATTTATCTGTTAATAACATTTAAACACCGGAATCTCTTCTTTTCTTTTTATTATTACAATACATGTTGCACAAATTAAGTAGACCCGGTGGGTGTCAAAAAGACAACAAATATGAAGAGTTCGGTATTTCCGGCAGCTTATGTACGACCAAAGTTACAAAGAAACAAAAAAACAAACCAAACCATGTGGTCTAAGAAAATAGATAGTAGTTCGCATTTGGTACCAAACCATAAACGACTGGAGATGCGTTTCAGTCTTCGAGCAGCTCTAGTTTCTTCAGGGCATCACGTACATCCGAGTCCACGCGTGCGTGGACCACGTTGTTGCTCTCTAAAGAGATCACATCAGTGAGTGGATAGCTCCTGTTAGCGTGCAAGGCGTTGCTTGCGCTGCACGATACCCCCTCTAGAACAACGCTCTTGTGAAGTCCTCCGAGCAATCCTTCGTAATCTGTGTCACCTGATTCTCCCACGAACACCACCATCTTCGCCATGTCAATGCCCCACCGAACGAACAAGTACCTGGTTCACCGCAACACATTCGTAAGAACAATGCTCTAGAAAGTTACTTACTTGTCCCACAAGTTTTGTACGTACCTTAGGGCTTGTATACGAGAAGCCAGCACAGGTATCACGTTTATTCGAGTACCGTTCTGACTATAAACGACATGACAACGCAGGGCCTGGATCCTCAGCAGCTTACGGAGCTCTCTCACCGGAGGCACCTGAGAATAAAAAAACAAAAACAAACCAACTTATAACACAGAGCTAAGAAGATTTCTTAATAATGGTGCGCCTGATTTAAACTTTACCGCTGCAGGCTTTTTGACAGCAAAGGTGTAGCAGTAGTCAGTCGAAAGATGTTCAGCAAGAGTGACAATCTGCTCGTCATTCTCAGATTTTTTCTCGTTAACAGAAGACGCCCAACGGATCAAAGTCTTCCTCAGCCCTTCACCACCCCAGCGATATTCAACGTGGGAGTGGTAGTAGAAGTCAACAACGAAAGGACCATCTTCCGAGTTGACAGATGTGTAGTAGAGATCGCTCCCGCTGTTGCATACGAAGGCGTCGAAGTCATTAGGGTTTAAACCCCCTGAGACCAAGAAAGATTGTATCTCAGAGATTGTTAGAGACGTTGACAATATGAACCCAACGGTTCCTTCGGCTCTTTCCTTCTCAACTGCCTCTTGAATCCTTCTTGTAGCCTCTAGCGTGTCTCTTTCCCCATCAAAATCAAGAGCAATCACCACAATAAACTTCCTCCTCCGAACCGCTGGGAACTTTCCGGAGTTGACCTCTGACTTCTCCAGTGATCCCATTTTGCGACTGTCTTTGCCTTTAGACCAGTTTAGAACGGCAGCTTCGATTTTGCTCTTCCTGTCCATGGAGCTCACTTCTTGATTCATGGAACCGTCGTTGCCACTTCCACCGTCAAATGAAAACCTCAAGTTCAAAGATATGTCCTGTATGTCTCTCAGAGAATCACTGGGTGACTCAGGCTCTGAATTATCACCGGTGTCATCACTTTGCCATTGGGGGTGTCTTGGCTTGAAGCTGGTTATGCGAGATAGATAAGTTTTGCAATGCTCTGGCCAAGAGAATTGGTGAATGTTCTTCAGCCCGTTTTGCCTACACTTTGCCCACAGCTGCTTATCAGCAACAAGCTTAAGAAGAGCTTCAGAAATGGATTGCTGATCATGAGGATCCACAAGGAGACCATTGTCTAGAACCTAGAAGAAAATCTCCAAGGTTATATATTATAAAAAACAAGAAGGTATGTAATAGTCTTGAGCGTTTTATAGTAAGAATATACATACCCGGTGTATATCAACAGGACCACCATTTTTTGTAGCTACCATCGGCAAACCATGGGCTGCAGCCTAGAAGGAAAAAAATAAACACATTTTATTACAAGAATGGGTCATGAAACAATCACATTTGACCGTGGAATAAGGAAAAAAATACCTCAATCAGAGTAAGTCCAAATGGTTCAATGAAAGCTGGATTGATGAAAACACCCTGCAAAGAGTCCATGCACAGAATAAATCTACTAAAGAGAAGAATCTAAAGAAGCATCCTAAGTAGTGTCGAACCGTTGGGATCAAACATGTGAAAGCATCATAATATACAGCAGTTAGCAATAACTGACAGATCAAGTGTTGGAGGCATTGTTTTAATGGTGAACAGCGCAAGAAACTAAAGACGACAATACATCTAATGATCTTGAATAAAGTAGGATGACATAGTTATAACTTATAATGAACTGCCAAGAGTACCTTAGACTTTGCAGCTAGGCGATATATGTCTGGAACATCTGACTGTTTGTGATGTTTAGGGTACGCAACTTGGCCGTAGAGATCATACTTGTCAATTAGCTTCAGAACAGAAAGCAGAACAGAAGAACTCGTGCTCGACATTTCATCAATCCCATCACGGTTACCCATAATAAGAGCCTGCAAACCAGAGATATGGAAGATGAGTAGAACAAAATGGTGATCAAAACAGAAACATAAAGTAAACAACCAAAGTGTTAAAGAGAAAAACCTAAACAAAAGTCCCTGTACGACATTTACATACCAGGTTAGCAAGGTCTCTCAGTGGACGACATTCTCCAAATGCCTTCACTAACGTCGTGATGTTCTTTTTTGGGTCGGGCCTCGCAAGGGCAAGTATCATAGGCTTTCGGGAATTTGAAAAGAAACGCATTATCTGCATCACATATAGAATATGGAGGTCGAGTAAACTGCTTGACAGAAAGATATTGAGAACAAGTAGATGTTATATTCAAGTAAGAACCTCAGCCCATATTGGTGGATCTCGAGAAGTTGGATGTTCCTCATTCCCATCTGGATCTTCCATATCACCATCATGTGGGACAATATGATTGAACTCCATCCCAGGTGGAATTTTCTGAAGCAAAAAATAAATAAACAGGAATCATTTTTTTATGATACTACAGAAGACCACGCAACCATTCTAACAAGGCAAAGAAAGATCATTCTCCCACCTTAAGACATTATTTTTCGCCAACATCCTAGAAACACTCGAATGTAATACAAACATTAAAACTGACATTTATAGATAATAGATAAGCATGATTCTCTTACAAGAAAATTAGAGTATTAACTATATTAACCAATAGTTTGTTGCTAGCCAAGGCCTCCTAATTCTTAGCACTAAAATCTAACCTTTAAAAGCATATATTTCTGGCAGTGTTGAACACTGAAGATCAAGAGAATAGCTAAGGCGTAAGTAACTTACAACCATGCGAGGCATGAACCGTCCATAGCAGCTCACATTCCGCTTGATCCTTGCTCGCAGTTTACGCTCCAATATGGGGTCAAAACCATCATACAACCTCCATTGCTCATCAATCTCCTGCCGCGTGCTAGTTATCACCATTTCAGAAACATCAAGAGATAACTCCTCACCCTCTATTCGACGCATAATCTTGTAAGTCGAATTTATTTCTTCTTTAGAAAGGCGGCCTTGTTTCAAAAGCTGCTCCAACTTATCTCGACCGAGTGAGTGGCCAGTAAGAATCATAGGCACGTTCAGTGCACCTGATAGCAAAGCAGCAGCGTCACCAGCATCAGCGTAGTGTCCATGGATGGCAGAAGGCCAGATAGGCTTCCCACCACGGACTTGTTCACCGAGAACACTGGACATCTGCATGATGTGGTTCATGGCACCATCAACAAACTCAGCAATGTGAGGCCATAGGAGTTCCTTCGGGATATACTTATCCTTTGGACCAAATGGTATCCTCACAATATAAGCACCGCTACTCTCTCCCATCTCATCCGAATAATCTTCAGAATCTCTAGGAGTCAGCATCTCCGTGGGCTCGCCATAACTCCAGTCAACATCTGGTGAAGACACTTGTCTGGTGAGCAAGTCGACTCTATAAACTCCTGGCATTGATCCCAAAGCCCGTGCAAGTTCCACAACGTACTTAACCTGTAACGTAAGAAGCAAAGTGAGGAGGACTACTAGCCTACCCATTATACCGCATTGCGATCACTCAAATTTTCCGTATCATTACCTGGCCACCGGTATCAGAATCACGGCCGAGCTCCATGTTCTCACCACGTATGAGACCATGAAGACTGCATAAATACTGAATGTTTAAACAACAATCAAACAAGAACACTCCAAAAACTTTCCACTGTGCTTACAAATTCTCAATTAGCAGAGATCATTTGCTAGTAAACATGTTGCTAGAAGGTGAAACTATTGAGTTTTCCAAGCAAGAAAGTAAATAGGGGAAAGCAAAGGCTATTTTTGAGCACAAACCTTATCAAAACAAGATACAGCTTGTTTCCCTTCTGCTGGTTAGCCCAAATCTCCATGGACTCAGCAGAATTAATCCGAGGCAACCTGGATTTGGTGCCATGAGTAGAGACATCACTGAGGAGATCTACTTTCTCTCCCTCAGAAAACTCCTCGGACATGTCAGCTGTTGCCTCCCTGCGACCTCTCTCACGCTCAAGACGGCGCTTAGCCAGCCTCTGCGCCTCCTTTTCCTCATGCTGCACAAACATAAAAGCATGAGTTGGCACTACTTTAAATAATGTTAATTGTTCCAAGTGCAGAACTGACCTATCCCATGGAGGAAAATCATAAGCACAAAGTACAAGATCAATCAAAAAGTTCAAAGGCTATATTCATAGTTCAACGATCCCTCATTTTTTTATTATAATTATTTTTTTTTTAAATCCAGTTGCAAAAAAAAAGGAAGACATTGAAAAGGTTGAAACTTGAAAACAGAGAGTACACCAGAATACACAAAACAAAAACATTGACTTGAGAGTCAAAACAACTTTGAGATCAAAGTCTGACTCAGTCAATTACTAAAATTATTCTCCAGAAAATTAAAAAAAAAAAAAATCAAATCAACTTTTTTAGAAAAAAGTTAGGGACCTTTGAATAGAACAGTCAAATCTCAGTCTCAGTTAAAATAGGCATCCAAAGTAGAAAGAAGCAATAAAAAGAAACCTGCTTCTTTTGACGAGCGAGATTCCAGATCCTCCAACACATATTCTCCAACCTCGTGTTCCTCTCTTGTGGACTCCTCGTTGCAACCGCCTATTTTTTTTTATTTTTTTTAAAAAAACACGAAGATCATCACTCTCACACGATTGCATATATAAATAAAGAAAAACAGAGAGGTGCGTTGCGTTGCGTTACCTTGACCCAAGATCTGTGAAGATCAGTCTCATCGTAACCAGTGATGACTTCCTCAACGAAGTAACGGCTGGGAGTGAATCTCCCTCTCTCCCTGAGGAGAAGCGAAGGTCGAGCGTCGTCGAGAGGCTGGCCCACGTCGAGAATCGCCTCCAGGTAACTGTTCACCCAATCGTTTCCGGCCATCGAAGAAGAAGATGGTGTGTGATGGATGGATGGAATTGGGATTTTGGTAATATATGTGCGTTGGTTATCTCGTACGTTTGGTTATTATTGCTTTTTTGATGGGAAAGACGACAAAACTAGTCAGGCTGTAGTGACGAGTCATAGGACACGCATCCGCTTCGAACGGCTCAAAACTCTGCTCCTAATAACCTTTCTCTTTTTTTATTGTTATACGCTTTATTTTTAGTGTTGGTCCCTTTTTAATAGTGAAAGAAAATTGTCAAATGAAAAATATCTTTCTTAAAATTTTTTAAAAATGATTGAAGACAGGAGGTATATACTGGTTTATTTGGTCAAAAAAAAAAGAATATTCTTTTTTTTAATTAGGTGACAATTGACGAGTATTTTTTTCTATTCCTGTGTTTCCATATGGATTCATTTTAAATCGGACTGGTATAAAAGTAAAAGATATTTGGTTTACAGTCATATTTATAGCATCATAGATCAGAATATGCGATGATGGATCTGAGTCATTTAACAAAGAACCAAAGCATAGTTTTTAGAATGGTTTCATTTGTTATTTGTTATTTGTTAGACTATGTAAAATGGTTTCAACACTCTCCTCATTTTCAACACCTTTATTTTCTCATTTTAACATTTCACATCATCTTCTCTCTTCCACCTAATTTATTCGACACTCACTTTATTTTAAACCTCTACAATGGTTTATTTTAAAAAATTCAATATTCTACTCCACAACTTTTAATTCATATTTTTGTTTTTTACAACATAATAATTACATATTAATAATTAACTTAAAAACTAAAATAACATAACTTTTAATAATATTTATTTTGAATTATTATACTTAGATTACTTTTTAAAATGATTAATATTAGGATCCATTTAACAAAAAAAAAAGGAAAAAAATTCTAAATTAGTTGATTATAAAGAAAAGACATTTTCTCTGTTTCCAAATGAAATGAGACGAGTCTTTATTTGTAGATGAAAAAAAATCATGAATTTTTATATAATTTGTATTGATTTGAATTATTGGGTGAAGATAAAAAACAAAAAAATCTGCGCAACCAATCAGAAAACGACACGTGGCAGCGCTGAGCAAAAAAAAAAGAAGTTTAAACGGTTGAGATTTTGCAATGGGTGTTGATGCCACATAGATTAACTCAATTTATCAACACCGTCGTTACAAAGGTTTCAAGTGTTGAAGATGGTCTTGGGAGTCATATGTCAAATGATGCAAAGCAAATATATAGAGCCCAGTAGATTTCGTCACTGCTAATATATCTGGAAACTGTTACATCCGAGCTGACCTCTCTTGCTAATTAGGCTCGTGTTGACGGCGTTACGTTCGCTCATGTAAGTCAGACAAGAGACAGGTGGAAAGGTTCTTCGGATTACCACTTCCTCGAGCGTAAACATGACGACAAAAAATAAAGAGAGGCAATTATATGATCCATGTCTGTTGTCTACGAGAGGCAATTATATGATTCCTTGCTTAGCAAAATGCTCATCGCTGGCAGAATGATAAAAGAAATATATTTAAGGGAAATGAATCAGTGAAATACTTTCCGTCTTTGCTTGAAAGATACAGATGCAATAATAATATAGTACGTCGATGTTTCATTTCTGTTTCATTGGCATTTTGCTTCACGGTTATTGCTCCTTGGTGAAAATGGAGGATACACAAACAAAACCGATTTTATGCCACAGTGATCAAATTTTCATCAAAGACGTTTTTAAATTAAACAAAAATTACGAGACAAATCACATTGTAACGACGGGAGTTTATGAAATACCATATAGCAAAGCTAAATCCAAAACATAGGCTTCTCAGACACTAAACTGAAAACTCAAACATGTTTCATGAAAAAAACATAAAGCTTTCAAGCAGACAACGAGCTTTAAGCGGCACCCTTGCCCTTCTTCTTCTGAATTTTCTTCTGGTAGAACTCAAGCTCTTTGCCTTCAAGAATGTATCTGCACAACATTTACAAACACAATCAACATAAATGAATACAGGAGATTTCAACACAAATACAAAATGGACCAATGGGATAAGAAGAAGATTACCCATCAGCACGACCACATTGGCCGGGCCTTGAGGAGATGCAGGCCAACAACCGTCCACTTGCAAACTGGTCCTCAATGTGGGAATCAAGAGTGCGACCTTCTTGACGGCTCTCAATCTTCCTCTGCACATGGTTGCTCTTCTTCACCTCCTCAGGTGCAGCAGCAGCTGGAGCAGCATCTTCGCCATCCTACAATATCAAAACGCATCATCAGCTTCATTCAACTGCTACAACCGGTTAAAGGAATCTACCGACCAAAAGAAAAAGAGTATCCTCACCTCTCCTTCCTTCTTGGCGGCAGAAGCAGCAGCATTCTTCTTCTTGCGACCAACCTCAACACCGTAGTGCTGCAAGTACCACTGCTTGAAAGGAGCAGCGTCGACCTGAACAATGGCGCTCTTAACAAGTGTCTTGGTACGGACAAGCTCGTTGTTGGAGGCATTGTAGACCACGTCAAGGACTCTGGTCTTGCGGGTAACAGCTTCACTTCCCCACGAGTAGTTACCGGTATCGAGTCTCAATGCACGCCACTTGACGTTGCCTCCACGGACACGGATTCTTCTGACCGTCTTGTTGCTGGACAGCTTGGTGTTAGCTGGCTGTCTTCCCATCTCGTACCTTCATAAACCAAGAAACAAAATTATTACAAACCAAAGTGGGTACAACAACATGAATCAAACAAATCACTATTACAGAAACACAAGCAAATGGTAACTCGCGAACTAAAGGATATATTTCATACTGCGATCAGAAGAACACAATAGTTCATGAGATTGGTAGTCCAAATTCGAAAAGACTGAAGCGTTACACTAATGAAATGTCATTACCTAACCTAGATATGAAAATGGAAGCTAATCGATTAAGACAGCATCACTTCCTCGTTCAACACACAGTTTTAACACAGAACACAGCTTGAACAGAAGATAATAGAACGAATAGAACAAAACACACAGATAAACAGAACACAGCATCAATTCCTCGTTAAACATGTTTCAAGGCAAAGAATAAAAAAATCAAAGCTTACTTTCGCTTCTTCCTCCATTGCTTCTGCTTGCCTCCAGTGGCACGCCTCTTGTGGATGGAGTCACGAGAAATACCTAATACAGATCAAAGTTACATTTTAGATTCAACCATCGAGAGAGCTTCATCCGATAGAGATAGAGAGAGGAGTGAAGGATCGTACCCATGGTTGCAACTTAGGTTTTCTCTGTAGACAAAAAAAACTGCGGAGGGTGTACTGAGGTTTGCAGAATTGATTTATAAAGAGGATGCGCTGAATAAACGAAAACCCTAGAGTTAAAAGGCCTCTACGACTTGGCCCATATGATTACTTTGGGCCGTCATAAATAAGAGTAAGTCTGTATAACCCTATAGGCCCGTACTATCTTGGTCCATCTAATAACTTATGCCCTTCGTAGCAAACAACTCCCATTTTTCTGATTTATGGAAATGTTTTCTGAACTTTTTTTTTTTTTTTAAATAAGTGCATCATCAGTTGCACATTTTAGTTTTTTTCTTATAATATATTGCAGATTTTTATATAATGATTTGTTTTTATAGTTTCTGTAAACATATTAATGAATCTTTCCCCCAAAAAAAAGTGATTTTCTTTTTAAAAATCGGCTAAATACTCCCAAAGCTTTTTGACAACATATTTGAGAGAGCCCAAAGGTTATTCTAACGAACCACATAAACATGACACTGAACTGGAGTACTGGACCAACAAAACGAGACTATTACATACAACAATGGAAGCAAATGTGCATGCGATATTCCTGTTTTGTCTTCAAAACATCGCTTACATCTCTTGTACACATCGTCGGGTTATCTATTCATATGTCCAAAATATCATTTTCTTTTTACCTAAAGAGAAACCAGGAGAACAAGAACACTCACAACTCTTCCTCATTTTCGTTTGTTATTTCACTAACAGCTTTCTTCCTCCGTATCAACGCCTTGAAAAGCGTAAACGCTGAGATCAACGCGATCTCCCAGTGCTCGGAGCTGTTGAGTTTCACGTTTATCTTCCCCATTTTCCTGTTGTTCATGTTTACGCTAACGTCTACGTTCGTGTCCCGGCTTGGTCTAACCTGAGTCTGTAACCCCCAGTTCAACACTAGCTCTTTGTTGAAAGACAGAGCCGTCACCGTCACACCGATCTGCTCGTTTCTCACCGGGTAATCTCTCCCTCTGATACAAGCTTCAAAGCTCCCTCCATGTGCTGTTCCCCCTGAACCGTTCATCTGACCTGCGTTTACTGTTAACTTCACCCTCTTCCCAACCATCAAGGAATCCTCAATCTTTCCAGCTAAGTAGTACTTCCCGCCAAAAGATGTCAAACCAACTCCGAGATCTGTTGTGTTGTGCTTAAATGTTTTAAGCTTCGTGCCGCCGTGAAACGTGTAGACAAGATCGTCTCCTGATGACTGGACGTCGGCAGCTACGGAGAATGTTTGTAATTTAGAGTCTGTAGTGTAAGCTGCGTTAGTCTCGGAGTGGATGGTGAAGCGTTGCTTATCTCTGCACACCTGTCCGTTAGCTGAAGCAAACAGATTCTTTTTCACTTTTACAGCTGTCTCAATGTTTATTCCATCAAACCCAACATCGTGATCCCATCCCTGAGGATCATAGACAGGTCTCACAAGCCACTGGTCACCAGAGGCAATGGATCGGTATCTGTGTGAAGGAAAATCAGAATCAAAACTGTCTGGACCAGCCATCTCCGGCAACGGAACAGCTGCTTGGTCACTCTTTTCCTCTTCCTCTTCATTAAGCTTTTCATCCTTTCGTCTTCTACATTCTTCCTTCAACTGTTTCTTGAGATAAAGAGTTTCTCTGTAATCAAGCTCATCGAGATACTCTCTCTTCTGAGACTTTGACAGCTTCTCGAACCGGGTTTTCCCAAGGATCCGGATCGCAGGCAGCTGGTCATACTCATCCTCCTCCTCCTCCTCCAACTCCGAATCCATAAGCTCGTCTATCTCCCTCTCCGCTTCATCTCCACCTGACGATAAACGCCGCCGCAGAAAAACCGAAAGAAGATGAGGAAGAGAAGCTGTTCGTGTACCACTCGCCTGTCCCAAACCAATGCTGTCACGAAACCTCAGCAGAGACTGTACATCGCCGAGAACCTTGGTACAAACGCACAGAAACATAAACTGAGGCTTCCACACTAATCCATTCGGAAGAACACACTCACCGGCATGATTCTTTCTACAGCTTGGATGATTCTCAACTAACAGCACAGGGTTCTCCAGCTTCGTATCAGACACAGCCTGATGTATATAGTGCTGAACCACATCCATGCGCTGGCCAACGTACGACTCGTAGTTCATATTACGTCCTTCAGAAGCGACTGAAGAATGCGTCATTACAAGAATCGTGTTAAGCCATAACGCTGCACCCAAGGTTTCAGTTATAAGGCTCAGGAGAGGGTAATCACTGTATCGCAAGTCGATCGTGTCAAGGCGGTCCAAGTAGAGAACCACATCAGGCGGACGCTTCTTGACGTATCTCTTGATAGACAGCAGAGTCTTTCTGTTTTTCCTTGCGCTGGAAGGTGAAGGTTGGTGTAAGCCAGGGGTGTCGATAAACGTTACTTTAACTCCGTTAACGGTTCCGTTAACCTCTTCTATGCGATCCGTGGCGGGTTGGAAAGCATCGGTTTCGCTTTTGGACTGGCCGAAGATAGAGTTTATGGTCGCGCTCTTGCCAACGCCTGTTTTCCCCAAGACTAGGATTCGAATAGAGAAATCAAGTTCCGGTACGCCGGACGATTCTTGCTCCTTCGCTAGAGTTTTGGCTTTGTCTTGCTTAAGTTTGACTGTTTTCAGTTCTGACTCCTCGGCTCGTATCAGCATCGCGAGGTATACTCGGTATAGAACCTTGGAGACTAGGATGTTGTTCTGTGACTGTCCGAATCTTTGAACGAGGCGTAAGAACTGTACTTGGAGGTCACCGATCTTTGCTAGTGGGTTGTGTTTCTTGTCGTTAAGATCAAGACTAGACTGGTGCAAGCTTTCTAGTGGAGTTTGCTGCTGAGAGATGGGAGGATGAGTTTCTACATCGCCGCTGGTCGAACATGGTGGTTCAGAGCGTGCCACTGGTTCTGGTAAAGCAGGGTCTTGAGCTAAAAAAAAAAAAAAAAAAAGAGACTATTAGTCATTCAGTCAAAGGGAACATACAAATAAACAGCAAGAACAGAAACTTTTGGGAAGAATCAAATAATCAACAATGTATCAGTCTAAGCAAATTGGGTAGAGTATCAAAAAGCAAAGTTAATTCGATTCTATAAAGCCATAAAATCTTTGGAAGCAATTTAGACCAAATTAAAGTAGACAACAGAAAGTGGCAGTTGATAATAGAAGAAAAAAAACAGTGAAGGGTACAAAGAGGATATGGCCATAGTGCATAAGAAGAGGCCAAGTAGATAAGTTAAAGAGGTAACACCGTAACAGTAAGTCCACACACATCCCATAATGTTGAACCCATTGAAAAATATAAACCCAAAAAAAGTCAGCTGCAACAATCATTTATTTTTTTCAGGAGACTAATAGAAAATTGAAGGAAAGAGAGAGAGGATATCATACACTGGGAATCGTGTGCTTCATGGTCTCGGGAGAAAGGGGCACTCCCCAAAAGGGGTCTAGATGAGGATGCCATGGAGTTGGATAGATCGAAAACCCAGTCTATGAAGCCTTTCATTCTACCTGCAACAACAACAAACAAGTCAACGCTGAGCTGAGCTACCTAAGATACAACAGGCGAACATTTCTTTTTTTTTTTTTTTAATCTAAAGATTCTGTAGAGAGATAATGATAACGCCATAAATGCATCTATTATGAAGGAACCCAATTCCCCCAAATTAAGTGAGCTCATTGAAACACAATGACCTAAGAATCGCAATCGCAAAAGAACACCATATCAATACTAATGAAATTGAAGAGAATCAAAAACTTGGGTCGAGCCACGGATTTGAATTGAGAAAACTCTGAGAGACCTTTTTGTGTTGGCGACAGTGTTGGTGATAGACGAGAGAGAGAGGATCGAGGTACGACAAAGGTTAGGTTTTTAGGAAATTAGGATAACGAAGAAGATGCTCCCCTCGATTTTTTTTCTCTTTTGTTTCTTGTTTGTTTTGTTTCTTCTTTGCTTGGTGATAAATTGCGCCCCATACCTGTGCCTAACATGCGCCGCGGATCTGGGGATAACATGTTTTGGTCAAGTATACTTAAAACTCTAATATTTTATATTTTAATATTTACATTATCAAAAGAAGTCGGCAACATACAAAAAAAAATAATGATTGTTTCATTGGTTTTTAGATTTTAGTTTTTGGATTTTGGATTTTGATTTTTAGATTTTAGTTTTTGGTTTTTTATTTTGCAGTAGATTTTAGTTTTTCGAAAAATATGAATGGTTGTTTTAGATTTTGGTTTTTTATTTTTTTTGTTTTTGATTTTCAAATTAATAAAATGAAAAACATTATTAATATTAAAATATTTATTCTGAAAAAGTAAAATATAAAATACGATTATACAAAACACACATAAAATTATTTTAAAACAAAAACTGTTAATACAAAATAAAACTATCTTGAATCTCATATAGAAAATTTTGAAAATCTATACTTAGAAAAGTTTATAAAAAAATGGGAAATATTCCTAATCTTAATTAATACTAAGCAATTTAAAAGAATAGGAAATATATTTTGTAAGTATGAAATAGTAAAAGAAAAATACTAGTTCTAGTTAATATTAAGTAAAACCAAAAGAATACAAAATATAACTTATAGGTATCAAATAGTAAAAAAAAAAATCTAATTTCTTTAAATAAAATAAAAAGTTATTAACAATATATATACGTATATATTGATAATTTTCAAATTTATTAAATAAATAAATTTATATTATTGGTAATTTTCAAATTTTATTTGAATTATTTTGTATTTATATCAGTTTATTGTTAGATGTATGTTCCAAAAAGTAGCTAGAAAATGCCTTAAGGAGGTGTGTTAGTGAGAATTAGATTTATAATGAGTTTTAGAATTTTCAAGTCTAGTGTTATTGGTTTATAGATTTTCACATTCTCATTAAAATCTAGTGTTATTGGTTTGATATATCTATAGTTCTATACAAAATCATTTATTATTCGAAAAGTTTAGATTTTAATGATTGTACAAATTTAATAAAGTAAGTGTTATTGGGAGTTGAATTCTTAACATTTTAACTCACAAAACGAGATTTTGAAAATACTAACATATTTCCCATGAATTCTTAGAATCATTACATTACTTTATTTTCATAGATTTTCACAATATATAAAATTTTCCACAACTCTTTCCAAATTTAACAAATCTCTTAACTTTTAAAGTTAACAAACTCTATAGAAATCTAAGTCCCACTAACACCCCTTAAGTATATGTGTTCAGGGTTGGATTATAAATATTAGGGCAATTCTCTTAAATAGACAATTTTCAAGTTTTGATCACAAAAATAGACCACAAGGAGGAAAGTGACCAAAATGTTTCATTTAATAGGTAAAAGAACCCTAATACCCTAGAAATATAAAAAAATTAAAAAAAATTAAAAATTAAAAAAAAAATTAAAAAAATTAAAAAAATAATTTTTTTTATAGTTTTAGATTATATGTTTTCAAATTCGAACTTTTTTTATAATTGTTTTTCGAAATTTGTTTTTATTTATTTTTTTAATTTTCTTTTTGTAATTAGAAAATACTTTTTGAAACAATTTTAAAAAATTTTATTTTCAAATTTTTAATATTTATTTTTTATTTTTATAAAATTTTAAATTTCAATCTCAAATCCCTATCTCTTAACTCTAAACCCTAAGGTTTGGATTAATTAACCCTAGGAGTATAAGTGTATATTTACCTCTTTAATGAAACATTTTGGTCATTTTGATTCTTACCGTCTATATTTGTGACAAAAACTTTTTTAGTGCTATCCTACGGTATTTCCCTAAATATTATCTATATGTATATTTATTTTAAATGCCCTACGGTAGTTTTTTTGCATTATTGATTTTATATTTATAATAAAAGTAAATGTAAAACACTTTTTAAGTAAAAAAACTAGGAAAAGTTGGATTTTGGTTTTTGTATAGAAATAAACAATTATTTAAAAAAATTAGTTTCCCTAAATTTTATGAAAACGATTTCTCAAAAAACTTTATTCGATAAAAAATAGGTTTTGGAGAAACAAAAACCAAAAACTATTCCAAAAACTGGAAACAATCAACCTCATAATCTCATAATTTATAAGTGGATGCTAAATATATCGAAAAAGACACACGAATGTCAAAACTGAATAAAGTATCAATCGAAAATTAAGTTTATGGCATTGTCAAAGGTTAGAAACAATTCTTAAAAAAAAAAAAACATCCACGTAAGAATGCGGGTCAAAATCTAGTATTAGTTTAAATAACAAAAATTCCTTCCAAACGCAAGTTCTGTTTAAGTTATTGAACCTTAATTTAAAGTACATGAATTAAACTCATTTCATTGTGCAAACTTGATTTTATATTTTCGAAAATTTAGTGTTTGAATAGGTCATTCATTCATCGGTAGTTTTCTAATTAACAATGTTGTCAAATTTTTTTTTTACTCAAATGAAGCTATTTTACCTAATTTAATCAAAATCATAAGATGACTAAAAAAATCAAAATCAAAATCATACTCTGGTCTTTTAGAGACGCCATGATAGAGGAGATATTTTAATAAAAACATTTTCATTGATTACCATTCTGTAAAAGGGCATCTGGAAAGTTTACAAGTCCGTTTAACCGGAGAAACAACATCGACACTAGAAACAAAGACACAACAAAGAACAAACAAAAAAACAGATCTGAAAGATGACTTAATAGTAACTTGATAGATAATAAATAAAGTTGAATCTACAAACAACCTTCAGCAGCGCCGACTTCAGGAACCCTCAACGACATCGACCTCTACCTGAGCTGGCTCAGCCACCGCCACATCAACAACTGGCCCAGAAACGCCGCCTACACCGAACACAACAAGGTGGCCACAAAGTTCACGGACACGACCATGAGTTCTCTTGCAGTGGCTACTCTACACCCGAAGGGGGAGAGAGAACCAGTGCCAAAACCACCTCAAGACCAACTAAGTTCATTTAAGTCAAATAATATAGTGAATAAGGTAATGTTATGATTGAAAAGAATAATGTTATGATTGAATAGAATTCTAAACTAGATTTTTGGTTTATTGATTGCATGTTTTGTATTACTATTTAGAGAGAGAAATAAATATTTGACAAAAGATATGTAAAAAGTTAGGAAAGCATTAGCAAAATTTTAATAAATAGAACAGAATGATAATGAGAAAAATAAAATGCCGAAGAAAATGCATAATATGTATTAGTGAAGTTAATGTGATAATTGTTATAACTAATATTCATCATTTATTTTTACATCAAATTTATAGAAATTTTACGACTGATTTTCAAACTATTAGAAGTTAAAAACTATATTTTTAATGTGTCAAACTATATGACATTGTATACATAATATACATTCATACAATAGTTTCATGAGGGGCAGAGAAACTTGCAGCTGTTCTTCGAAAACTTGTTTCATGGTGCTGTTTCAAAACTTACTGCCGGTAGTTTATTTTGTTAATTAACAAAGTTTTGTGGCCTGGAGTTAGTTTTTGTCCATGCATTAACACACTTTGTTGATGACAATTCTATTTTTAGCAAGAAGCAGTTCTCCTCCCAAAGTGGAAGGGTTTTAGTTTTTTTTCTTTTATAATATTTGTTTTTGCCACAACTCTCTTGAGTCTCTCCAAATCTCACAACTCAAATTCCTCTGTCTTCTTGGGTAATCGGATGTTTTATCTTTTTCTTCAAGAACCAGTGACAAGTTCATTGGTAACTGATAAATTCTCAATACATTTTCTTGAGTGGCAATGATCTCGAATTTGAGAGAAAGTATGGAGAGAAACGAATTAAGAGAAGGCCCTATAGCTATTGCAGTGGACAAAGATAAAACAAGCTGTCAAGCTCTTAAATGGGCAGTGGAACAATATATACCACGAGACAGAACAATAAAACTTGTTCATGTCGTCCAAAGATCTACAGTGAATGCAAATGGACATTCTACAGATGATGAATTGTCTGGCAAGCAACAAAATGATAAAGGAAGTCGTCAGTTTTTACCAATGCGTTGTCTTTGCATGAGACGAAATGTAAGTATGAAGATATGTGTTTCTTTCTTGTTGCTTACGTTACCTTTCTTTTTGTCTCTCTGATTAATGTTCTTTTCTCAGATACAAAGCGAAGTAGTTATGCTTGAAGATCAAGACGTAGCGAAAGCGTTGATTGAATATATTAACCAGAACTTTATTTCTACATTCTTGCTAGGTGCCTCGTTAAAGAAGAGTATTACAAGGTGACAAACTATAGTTTCATAATCCATGACATAACACACATGAATCTTGTATCTAAAAATGGGTTTTGGGTGATTCTTGATTTTGAAGGCTTTTTAAAGTAGATGACATACCAAGTAATGTGATGAGATGGGCTCCAGACTTCTGCACTGTCTTAGTCATATCAAAGGGAAGACTATCAAGTGTACGTCCAGCCACTAGGCATTTACCTCAAGGCTTGCCTTCTCCTTCTTCAGGGACTGCACCTTCGTCACCACTCAGCAACACTGATGAGGCTCCCTCTGAGATGTAAATCTACCATAACATTATGTTTTAAGCTCTGAGATTAAACTTCTTGAATTTTGGATTTTGAGCAGGTCATTGTCAAGAGAAGACGATGTTTTCTTTGAGGAGTTCTCATCCCTTGGCACAGATTCTTCTACTGTGAACATTAGTGACAGGATCAGTACAGATAGTTCGGTTCTCTCCTTCTATGATAAACTTGGGACTCCAAACATGTTGGAGATTCCTAGATGTCTGGATGATGATGATAAATCCAATCTTTCGATATACCTTAATAGTCCTTCTGATATAAAGCTGATGGACGAAGCAGAAGCTGAGAAGAGAAGGCTGAGGAAAGAGCTGAAGGAGACAATGAACATGTACCATGCAGCCTGCAGAGAAGCCCTCATGGCAAAAGAGAAAGTAGCAGAGTTAGAGATATGGAAAAAGAAAGCAGGGAAAAGGCTTCAAATGGCTGAGGAAACAGCAAAAATGGCCATCATGAAGATGGATAAGAGAGAACTGGAGGTAAAGCCAAGAGTGGAGGCAGAGATGAAGGTTAGAGGGAGTAATGACAGAAATGTGGTTCTGGATTCTCCTGGAGAGTCTCATATGGTGGTAAAATATGAGAGCTTGCTCCAAATTGTAGTTGTACTTTTCTTGTTCTACTTTTATTTCACACTCAGACAATCCTCTTTCTTGTGATTGGAGTTGGGAGATAAGTAACAATGTCATCTGCTTCAGGACAAGTTGCTCATTCATTATTCTCTTGTATAGATCAATCTTATTATATTTGTTCACTTTTCACAATGCAAAATCATAATGCTTGTTGATTGTTGTTCCCTTTTTTTGAAACTACTCTTAAATTCAAGTGTTCACACCTGTTAGCGCTAACTTCATACATGGTTGAGTTGGGATCACATATGATCCTCTTATCTGATGCATGAGAGTCATGCCATGGGTTCAAGCATCATAAAAACATATAGTTTACATTCAGAATACGGACCGAATAAAACTTGAGGCTCAAAAACTTTTGCCTCAACATATGGGTTTAAGTTTAGTCTTGGTTAAGAACTTGATAGACATCCTTCTCTCTTACCATCTGTGTCCATCATATCAGCTAATACACAAAGTTTTGGTATAATTATATGTCTACGATATATAACCTCAGTTTGTAACCAAGTTAAAGCAACTCGAGATCATCGGCGAAGGAATCCAGCATGATCGAGACACCATAAAGCAGCTTGAGCAGCCTGTTCTGATGCACTTTTCTTAGTTGGTTTAGTTTCACCATAACACTCCAGTGTCATATTGGGGGCATCTACAACCTCCAGGATTACCTTATAGCTGAACCTGTAAACATGCACATAGTTGACGACAACAAATCCAGTAACTAGCAGTTTAGAGATGTAGGCATTACTTGATCAATTTACTTACGTTTTCAGGTGGGCTGGCCCTTCCTCACAACATACGAACTCTGGTGTCTTCCAACAGTTGGCAACACATGTTTCGCGCAAGAGAGATTTTGCAGTTTTGATGATCGACCCACCTGTTCAGTTTTAGTCATCATATTAATAACTCAGGATATATAGATGCAGGAAGTAATATCCAATCATTTTACTTCAAAAGTTCGTCATCAAAATACCTGCTTCTTTGATGGTCTTTTGAGGAAGGCTTTCTTCTTTTTCAGATGGTGGTGCATTGGTGAGAACTCGTCTGATGATGTATGAGCTGCTTGTTTCACTAGTCTTGCTTTCAGTGACAGGATCCTCCTCAAAAGAATCTTGGATATTTACGTTTTCAACGTCCAGTCCATCAAGATCCACAACGTCTATAGGCTCTTCATCGTAGCCAATCAATTTAGCTTCATTTCGGATGCTATTCTTCAGAACATCCTCCAAGGGATTGGAGGTTTTTATGTGCCCATGAGCCTGCGGATGAATTACACAAATACTTTGTTAAGAAACCATTTACAAAACTGAACACTAGGTAGCATAAGATAGAAATACATCACATAAATAGAAGGTAGTTAAGCCGCAACTACCTTCAGGTTCGTAAGCATCAGCTGAGCAGCCTTTTTGGTACTCTCTTTTTTGTTCCGACCAGTTGCAGAAGCTGTAAGGCAAGAACCTTTCTTGGTCACTTTTAATTCAACAGAAAAAGCACCATCCTTCTTTGTCGCTGATATCTCCTGATCCCACTTGTAAGACTGGCAATATTCAAGCAGTTCTTTCACAGGACTAAGCTGCAGGTTAGACAAGTTTTTCACTGGATCTAAAAAAGATAGCATTATTCTCCAGACATGATTCAAGTCGAACCCACAGTCGAGGAAAAGAGCCCCCAAAAAGGATTCTATCAAGTCACCAAGAACCTGCATACAAATATAATAACTACGTTAGTTCTTTCTTCCACTTATATATCCATATTATATCAAATAAGACAAGTTCTAAAAGAAAACTTCAACGAATTATCACAGGTTCCACCAAAACACACTAATATACAGAACATAAGCAGCAAATACTGCCTTCATATGGAAGGAAGATCCAAACACACACCTTTGGGCATTTTGGACCTTCAGATGGTCCGCTGGCCAATGGTGACGCTGTCACGAAGTTGGTATAATCCTTTATAGCATCATGGAGATAGGTAGAATCGCAAAATAGAAATCTCTGTAGTGAAAAACTGACAGCAACATTTGCAAGCGCCTTATTATTTACCGAGAGCGATCTTAGATCGGTCAGTTGACCAGGTTTCAGTTTCGGAAAGACTGAGAAAAAATAGGATGTCATCAAGTAGTCCAGAACAGCATCCCCAAGAAACTCCAATCTCTGCAGACCCCAAATTAGAGAATTTTGGTTACAAATAGATGTATACCAAAAAAAAAAATATGAAAAGTAATAAGAAGAAAAAAAACCTGGTAGCAGCCTCCTCCATGCCTGTTGTAAGATGGATGGATGAAGGCTTGTAAAAGTAGACCTTTGTGGAGAAACTTATATCCAAGCAGGCTTTCCAGGGCCGCCAAATCAAAGCAAGTAGTCAGTGGCATGTACCGCTTGCTTGCAACACAAGCATCTCTTACTTGCAAGGACTCAAAATCAACATTTATGCCAATCCATTTAAGAAATTCAATGGCCCCCTTGAAGCCACTGTCAACTAAGAATGCTCCCACAAGAGCCTCAACCACATCAGCAATTGTTTTCTTGTGCAACCAGTGATGGCCTTTGCTACATCTGATTTCACCAGTATTTGATTCCAAAAGCCCAGGAACCTTATCCAAGGAATGAACCTCTTTCATTGCTGCCTCGTCACAGGTTACTCTGCATGGATGGCCCAATGCAAAGAACTGTGTAGGATCGAATGCTTGATCACGGATGTAAACCTGGGAAAATGCCAAGGTTAAATATAATCCAAAACTAGAGTTAACTAAATTACTACATCTCAGTCTGCTTCTATCTGAGATTTGATTTCGAACAAATGTAACTGAGAATATATTCAATGTAGGCAAGGGTTGTGGTGGTACTCTATGCACCATATCAGTATGTGCGTTCTGTGCAGCAACAGCTCAAACTATATTTAAAATGTACCGGCCACCAAAATTTTTTAAGGAATGTTTTGAGGACCTGCAAATTTCTCCTTGTTGCAAGCCTAAACAGGTTGGAATTGTTCACAGCATTTGAGCGTCTCCGCGTCAACTCTCCTTCATCAAGCCTATCATGATGTAGAAACAGGTGTCGGCTAACAGCAAACTTGAGGAATGCATCCCCAAGCACCTCAAGCCTTTCAAGAGAAAAGCGCTCCTGACATTTCTCTGTTGTGAGCGCCTCAAGTACCTATACCAATTCACTCGATCGGTAAAGATCAAACATAACAAATTTTAAGAAAATCAAGTAAATGGGTTATCAATTGAAATGAGATTATACTCTGTGACCAGAAACTTCAGCTATCTCAGGGATAGAGGCAGACAGCATGTGTTTCAGTTCGATAGCCACGAGTAAATTCTCCATACGGTGCATGACTGATGGCAGCAAGGATAACGAACTTCCAATGTCTTTAGATAATCCTTTTATCTTTAACTGAGACAGCTCTGGAGGAATTTCTATGAAATATTCCTCAAGTTCATTTGGTTCTGTTTTTTGGTAATGAGAGAATGGTAAAATTAGAGTATACAAGGTGTGTTATGCGTACACGTACATGCACAAGAAATTTGTAATATGAAAAAGTCAAATACGAAAATTACCTAAATTCTCCCGCTTTCGGTTGTGAAGCAAGTTCCGAACATAACTAAGCGGTTTCAAACGCAAGAGTGGCTGTAAAGGATGCTTGAGTTTCACGCCATACCTGGTTTTGTTAATTAAAATGGGAAAGTTCTTAAACTCAGAAAATCATGTGATCCTATAAAATTCTACAGTCCACCCAAAGTGATAAGGATTGTTATACTGCTCTCTGGAAACTGGGAAAAGAACATTATAACAAAATCAAACTAGAGCGACACAAAGAAAACGCAGAACGCAGGACCTCCCAGAGAAAATATGCCATCGAACAATCACTAAATAGTAGTAGTTTAGTTGCTTACGAATTATATATGCTTTCCAGATGGGTTTCGGTGATTGATTTTCTAATAGCACTGAATCCATTTCTTCCATGGCAGATATCCGTGACAAAATAAAATTGCTTTTTGTGGGTTGCGAAAACCACACTGTTCTTCACATCATCAATACTCCAGCAGCCATTTGCAAGCTTTAAATGAGATCCCGCAGGAGGATCCATATCTTCAACTAAGCCAGACGGAGCCTTGAAGATTGGGGATGACAAGCAGCTTCTAATATTCGCCCAATCAACAGATAAAACACTTTCTGAATCATCCAGATTAATTGGAAGAAGAAGGTAGAAGGTAGATTTGCTAGTTCTAAAAGAGTCTTGCAGCCCCAAGGGAACAAATTCCGTAATTAGCTCCCGCCGTTCAAAAATAATTTTCAGGGCAACCTCCTGGAAACGCTCCGCTAGCCTTATCTGCATAAAACATAAATCAAATTAGAAACGTCAATCTAGTTAAATTTGTATCATATTAAAAAGCTCAATACCTCATCATTGTCGAAATTGGCGTCTCCTTTTGGAAAAATCTTCACACTTACAGATCTTTGATGAGCAAGGTGAAGATCAAAATCCATAGTCTCAGCCTCAATGGGAAGAGGTGACTTCATGAAGAGACCAAACTTCTTGTAGATCCTATCGGCGGGATGAGGCACAAACCTTATGTAGTAAGATTGAAGATTGACACAACTCTTTGATGGATCCCACTTTTGTTTAAACAAGTCAGGAACAATCATCTCATACAGTTCACCTCGTGAACAGGTTTCACCTGGCAAGAAAAAAAAGACCGTTATATAACGAGTGATCAGTATAAACAACTAAGATTTATAACTGAACCACTTATGCACCTTCAACTTTATCAGAATCAAATTCTTCATCTGACAACTCGTCCTCGGTTTCTTCATTTGAATCCGGCAACAGAAAATTGTTAAGTACACCTAAGCTGTGCAACTTATAGACAGCCTTTAGACAAGCATTCCTTTTAGCAGCTTCAATCGAAGGTAGTAGTGAACTGACGATTTCACTTATAGGAGCATTAGCAGGTAAAGTTATGCGACAGATCGTTCCACCAAACTCGTCAACAGGTTTGAATTGAAATTCCGGCTTAGGCTGAAAAAATCTGATGGAACAAAAGGCGGCAAATGGAAATTCAGTTCTGACACGCCTGCTTACTGTGGAAAGTGAATACAAGAAGCACCAACAGAAAAATTGGAAGCCTTACTCATCATGTGGAAGCCTAGAACAATACTTATAGAGAAGGGAGATGCTACTTCCACCACTGATACAAGCTCCTGTCTCATGAACTCTGTATACCTCATCATCAAGTCTAGGACAAGTTTCCTCTGACGTTCTGGAAGTAATTTCCAGGTTCATTCGATCTTCATTTACTTTAAAATTTCCAATCAGATCCATCTCTTTCTCGTTTCCCCTGAATCACGAAAGAAGAAACAATGTAAATGCGTAGGAGCACAAACGATCTCATAATTATGGCCTTATCAATTTCTCATTCCTACAGACCTGTCCACTAGAAACGCGTATTCAGACTTGGGCATTCGAGCACGGCCTCTGGACTGTATGAAGCTGGTAACAGTCTCCGGCAAATCAAAACGGATCACAAGACAGCATGTCTGAATATCAAGACCTTCTTCGCCAACTTTAGTGGCAACCAGTAGATTGAGCTGGAACAAAAAGAGGAACGCTTAGAAGTTAGTTGGAAGTGGCTTGAAAATTGATCCTAGAAAATACATGTTTGTCTAAACGGGTGTTTGCCTGTATTTTGTTTCTATATTATATGTGTGAACCGTGAAGGCATACAGTGTACATGGATCTCCCAATAGTAACTATAGATTCAGAGATGGCTAAAGATCACCTCTTTGGATTGGAACCGTTCAAGAATTGTCTTCATACTCTTTCTTGACATGCTCTTCACTCCAGAACTAAGTCCAACAAGGAAATCAGACTTCCAAGACTCTAGCAGTTTTAAACTATTTAGTATGCATGACAACGTCCTCGCAGTCACAATCCGATTGACAAATATTATACACTTCATGTGTGGCTCTATCCTGAAAGAAAAATACAAATTGAAGCTTACTGCAAAATATACCATGGGCTTCTCTTTCAAAATGGCCTCATTAGCATGACAGTTGAATCAAACACGATGCAATAAATTAGCAATCAAGGTTTCACAGGACCAGTGGACAATAACAACTACCATTTCCATATAAAAATCCAATGTCTTTTGAAGGTGAATTAAGAGCTGGAAATTGTTTAAAGCCATATTCTGTCTTCGGAACATAGATCTATTGATTATGGCCAATTTTTTCGTGTATCTATAAAGTCTATCTTCTAGGTGCTCAAACGTATCTTACGAAAAAAATAAACTAAAAAGGTAGGGATGAAAGATAGGTTAGTGCAGGCTAGATTGTTTAAAATAAAGTAAAACTTTGTCATTTTTAAGGTAAATGATACCATGAGAAAACGCAAATTCAGCATCGGTTTTTGGTTAAGTGACTACTCAATAAAGCTAAGGATAGTTCATTCATTTCTTTGGAATAATCAGCACAGAAGTATTCCAATACTCTGTCACCTCTCCCAAGTACCAACCTGAATGCCGAAAGGATTTTAATCAGTTGTAACAGCTTTCTTGAGAAAAATGGTTCCTTCAACGCTGGTAAGCTGATAAGTTCAGATGCATTCTCATCTACAATCACAAAGACAGCAAACAAATAATGAGGCAATCAATGACTTCTTTATCAGGGCATTCACATGAAAATGACAAAATGAAGTGCACAATAAGTTAAAAGTTTCACAAGTTGCAACTCCGAAAAAGCATATGCATTATTGGAAGGAAAAATTAATTTTAAAGAAAACACAAACTAGGATACCATGCCATCATACCTTTAGCAACTTTAGAAGAAAGGACTTCGGCAGCCAGAGAAAGATATGTGATACATATCTTTGACTTATTATTCTCTTCCAAAGGCTCTTGATGTACATTACGGTCACTGTTCAGTTGGATTCTAGCAGCCTATAATAAATGAAGAGGCAAACATTATGAGGCCACAGCATATATATATAGCATACGAGACAAACAAGAAACAACACAGAATCATTTTGGCTAGATGTAAGGTTTACATATCGAGGTTAAATGGTCATCATAAATTAAAGAAAAATGCTTGGAACCTTGCGGATAATTTTTCTCTAGGAACTTTTATAAAATTGGGAAATCGGAAATAATCCACAGTAAGGAATCTTATGCCAGCCGGTGTAACCTTTAGACCTACACAACTAATGCAAAGTTGCAGTTACTTGGCAATTGTGATTATTACTGCACCCTAAAATATATCGTCTGTTGCTTCGTAAAACATTGAAGAAACCAGGTAATACAAGTAATCAACACTTAATATAAGGAGCCTCGGAAATAAAGACATCTGAAACCAAAACCAGAAACTGTATATCAAATCTATAAATTAGTTTCCGTATGAAATGTCTACCTGTATTGCTCCCCAAAGGCCAAGATTCACCAGACTATATATGAGATTATCATGAGTTCTTTTCAGAAGCTTTTTCATATTTAAGAGGACCTGGGTTTGATGGGTATCAATCTGCTGCTTAAGTGATGCCAAACACTGTTCATATCAGGAAAAGAATATCAGTTCATGTATCCAGCTACGGTGACAAAACCAGTTATGAGACACATTAGACAACCCCCTGTTTGATGTCCTCCAGCATGTTTTCATATTTTTCATATATGTTGGTCGATTGAGATGCTTCACTCCCACCTGTCTGATAATAATATACTTTGACTATAGGAGATGAAACAAAACCATCCAGCTGGACGTTGCTTTCCACTGAGTAAACCTTTACGATCAGGGTAAACAAAAAGGGAAATATTAAAACATTGTTCGAAAGCAAACTGAGTGTAAGACCATTATCATGATTGCAACCAAGAGAAAGATATTTTTGCTTTAGATTTGCATCAAATGATTAATTTGGCACCATAGTCTTGGGCCGAGAAGATCCAAGCCGAGTTTTATTTCTACTTCGGTATCACTCAAATCAACACAGTGTGACAGGTCTTAACATATAAGCTATCATCAATCATGCCTAGGAAAAATATCTTGTATGCCAAAATTAGGGAATTTAAGGACCAGCTTACCTTGGCATTGAGCAAATTTTCGAGGCTATTTATGCTTTTCGATAAATTCTCTGATTGAAAAGACCCTGAAAAACAGGTAGTGCTGTCAAACACTCGATCATGTATAGAACGAATATGATCAAAGGTCGCAGCTGTTATCAAGGTCACCATAAACCTCATGATCGAAAGAGAAAAACGAAAGGTAAGCAATGTAGGAGCTAAATCTCTTGCTTTAGGATTTCTGCGGAACATATGTTCCTTCTTGCTAGGTGAAGGTCACATTCACCGATTTAAAGGGAAATTTAAATGGTAAAGAAAAAATATAAAAAATCTTCCTACGAGTTTTCTGACTGGTATTGGGAATTTTTGACCATTTCTTAATGCGATAATGAATGCTTTGGACAGAAATGGAACTGTAATCAGGAATTCACATCACAGAAATGGGGCCTACCTTTGCCAACAACTGGAGATGCAGTCATTCCAAATATACGAGGTCCTTTTACACCTTCTGTTTTATAGAAAACCTGCATTTGCAAGCCCCTAAAAGTTGGTTATATGTTAAATGTGATCAGTCACCACATACCAAGAATGTGGAGAAAAGATACCTTCAAGATTTGTGCATAAGGATGGTTGCTTTGTTCTTGAGCATGGTGACACTCATCCAATATTAGAAGGGAAATCCACTCCATCCTGATGAAACAGTGCTGTAAGTTATGCAGAAGTATTTGTGGGGTCATAACGAGAACCTGCAGGAAACAGACAGCCCCAATAACGATGATCTCATTGGTCAAAACGATGGTTACCACATAAAAAGGTTAGAAAAAAACAATCAACTTAATGAGACTTATAGGGTTAAAAGGATAGAAAGATCACCTCATTCTCTGAAACTTCTCTCTCCCAGTCAGAATGGGTAGTCACAGTCCGATTGCCACCGCAATGTGTTGCAACTTTGAAGTTGATAGACTTTGCTATGACTAAGGCTTGCTGAGAAAGAAAAAAAAAAGCACAAACAAGAGAGTAAGAACATAGAGCCAAAATCAATCAGATCCATTATGCAAAATGATGTAATCAAGAGGATTATCCCCTCACCTGTTCAACCAAAGCCACAGTGGGAGCAAGAAAGATACAAACACTCTTCCTAGGGCTGAGAATCAAAGGCCCAAGCTCATATATAACCATCACAGCAATGTGAGTCTTCCCACAACCAGTTCCCAAATACACGATAACGTTCTCCTCCACTGCTTTCTCGCACAGCTCCAGCTGATACCTTCATGCACAAAAGCAAACCACACCAATAATCTCAGCACAATCAACAACACACTCGTTTTTTTATTCTTCTGTAATCAAAGACAATCTCATCAGATTTTCTTTGGATAACATGTTAATTTACTAGTCCAATGACCTTACTCAGCTACAAACTTGCAATCTGAAAGATAACGAAAGTGTACGGAAACCGAAACGTGAAAGCAAGCTAACGGAAGGTGAAATCGAGCTGCGAAAGTGGAGAAAATCGGGAAAATCGAACCTCCTGGCGATTTTTCTAGGATCTTTCTCCATTTTGGCGGCGTGATCATCCGTCGAAGCGCCAGCCGCCGAGTAGTAGGAAGAGAAGGAGGAGGAGGAAGACGCGAAGGAAGAGGAGAGGTTAGTGTCAGAAGCATCGTCGCCGATTTCACGGTCCGGCATAGTTGAAGAAGGGAAGAAACTTGAGAGTGTGTGGCAGTGAGAATTGAGACGGCTTACTTGCTTTTTGCTTTTTTCCCAGAGCTTTGCCTCCCCAACGAAGTTATTCCTTTTTCTTTTTTTCTCCCTCTGGGTCAAGCTGAGGTCAACTGCTCTCTCACACATTATTCATGATCGCACGTCTCCTTTCAAATGATTCCTCTCTTTTTTTCCCTTTTGTCGTCGTCTCCTTTAAAATGATTCGACTACACATTGATAGGTGATTTAGTTTTTTTTTTTTTTAAAGGTGATTTAGTTTGTTAATAAATTCAATTATCGTAATTTAAGTATATATGCATAATCATAGTTTAATAATGTATATATTTTATTATTTATTAGGAATATCGTAAGATATTTTTATAAAAGTGTTTTAAAACATTTCCATAGTCCGTCTAAATTGAAAAAAAAAAAAATCTAGTTAGCTATTTTAAAAATATATTATGAAGACATTCGAAATAATAAAAAATCTTTAGATCAAACAAGTAATAAAAGAGAAACAAGAGCGTTAGGTAGACTGTCCACGTCATATGGAAAAATCATCCCATCACAGATAGCATTTTGACCACGTCATTAATTCTATGTCGAGAATGATTAATAGTGGACTTATTTGTGTGGGTTTAATTTATTTTTCCATGGCCCAAATTGTTCACATTTCGCAAAAACTTAATCTTCCTCCCAATTGATTAATCGTCTCTGGCCCTTCCTCTTCGTCGTTATCGTTTCACTTCTGAGTCATTTAACATTTTCTTTACTCCTTCTTTCTTTATGGTTTCGTTCCAACTCCCTGCGTTTCTCCTCCTATATAAAGTCTTTCGTATCAACCAAAAACCTACAGCCTCACGGAAAATGTGGAAACCTGCGGAGGAGTAGGGTTCCGAACGGAGCTCAAAATGTTCATATCAGCTTCCTAAGGTATGGATTTTGAAGTCTGTAATAAATTTGAAACTTCTTGCTACGGTTCAAGGTGTTGTTGTCCACCTTATGCAGCAGGACAACGTCAAACGTTTTCCTTCCTTTGACCATTCTAATTATAGCATATCTTCAGGTCGATTAAGGATTAGATTCACTATATCATTGTTTGAGAATGAGATCATTAATCTAAACTTTCAGGTTTATAATATGTTCAAGCTCTGATTACTTGCAGCTCTTCTAATTCATTGTTTATTCTGCTTAAATGCATATGCAACAACCGGAATCATGTGTATATATATGTTATGTTTTGCATGTATTAGCTTTCGAAAAAGACTTTGCAAGTAGAGATGTTGAAGCTTTTGCATTTGTTGATAAATTCATTGAAACCAGTGGTGGAGATTATGCTGATAACATCAGTTGGATTTTATATGGCTTTTGATGGAGACAATCTTCTTGGTCATGATACTTAAGAAATATTTGAACAGCGTTGGTTATTACTTAATTAACTCTTTCTATTTATAAATCTAATATACAACTCAACTTTTTTTTTATCTATAGATTGTCTTCTATGTGTTTAGTCCTTCGCTATTGGAAACTGTTTAGCTGGTAGCGTAACATATGAAAGCTTGGTGAACATGTAAGTCACCTGAATTTTTTCATTAGGAGTTTAGATCTTTTCTCTCAGGTTCTTCATACTTGTTAATATTCTTCTCACATTCGTCATTGTTTACTTATTAAGCTGTGTTGTATTCTCATCACTGAGCCTCCTTCGCCTACATCTTCGTGGTCTCATTGTTGGTTGATGTGCGGCTGGTAAGTAAGCCTTAAAAGTCATGTCTGAATATTTGATATTCTGTTCACTTTTGTTTTACTTAATGATATGATACTAACGAAACCCAAAACAGGGAATATGGGAATATACCATCAATCATAATCCCAACTGTTTATAAAGACAAAGTAGAGGTCTATCTGAAGATCCTGAGAATTGCCACAAATATGGAATGGGTTATGTTGCACTCTCCATGGCCGTAAGTAGTCATCTCACTTCTTCAAGGTTTTATCGGTGTATATTTTATTTTTGGCATCAGCCACCAGATATACATATATCATACAGCTACACAATGAAGAAATAATAATTTTCAATTCATATATTTTGTTTTCAAAAAGAATTATAGTTGTAAAACAGATGTAGCTGAGATTTTGTAACATACACACAAATACACAGTTCCCCAGAATCACCGAGAAGCCTTATTGTTGCGCACCTGAAAGAGTAGTTGATCACGAGTATGTTTCAATGAAAATCATAAACCTTCTTTCTGTAAAAGAAAATAAAAACCCTTTGAAGACTCTGTTTGCGAAGTTGCAGTCGAGTGCTTTGGTTTGGAGATTTGAATTACAGAGTTTCTTTAGCCTATTAAGAGATGAATATTTCTAGAGACAATGATTGTGACACACTTCTTGAGAAAGACCAGGTTTTGTAGTAGAAATTATCTTAAATACTCAAATCTTTATTGAAGACCAGGATGAGTGTTTCTCTCGAAACTCAGATTCTCACGCCGGAGAAGCCACTAAGTCTAAGGAAAAACTATGTACTCATGCTTGGTTGGTACTATCCAAAACTCTAGAAACACGTTTTTGTGGTGTGTTTGGAATGTTTTCAGGTTTGATCAGATTCCATGAGGAGGAGAAGGAATAGAACTTTCTTATACTTTAGGAGAATCACGGTTTTCAGATCACAGACCGGTTTGTGCAAATATTTGCAGGAGAAGTTGTTGTGAAGAGTCTGAGAAACATAGATAATGTTATTCATGTGCGGCTGCAAGATTGGTTGAGGATTGCACTCCAAACTCATAGTTTTAACTAAGATTATTATAGTTCTTTTCAGAACAAAATATATGACTTTTTTAATTGTAATTTTTCCTCATTGTGTATGGTTAATTTTTGGCATCAGCCGTCATGATACATATATGTACTTCAATGTTATCAGATGAGATCTGTTTACATATGAAGTTATTGACACTCAACTTTCCATTGAATCCAACTATGACACCTGCAAAGTCCCATTGATTTTTCGCGAGAAGAAGAAGAATATGACGATGAGGTCTCTAGACTATTCACCCTTGCAATAATGAGTAATGACTGTATTATGAGTGTGTAACATGTTAGGAGGTGGACAAAGTCAAAAGAAGAATGGTTTTACTGTCAGAGTAAAGGAGTGGAAAAGAAATAATAGAAAAGGGAAAATAAAAATGAAACTGGAAGTAAAGATTTCTTTTTAATAGAGAAAATATTAATCTACAATTATTCTTTTGGAAGTAAATAAGCTGAAAATTATTTTCAGTTGATTGGTTGAAAATAGACTAATTTAACAAAAAAATGTTTATACTAATTTATTTACTTTTTGCATGCTAGAAAAACATTCAATATTTTGTTTCTCAATGCAAATTCTTCGAATTATAAATAAATAAATTCATAATATTTAATCTGCGGGTAAACAAAGTTAGTGATTGTAGATTGGAATGAGCATAAACAAAGTTTAAAGTTTTGACTTTTTGGTAACATTTACGTATTCCCAGTTTAAGCCGATGAAAAAGATGTAGACGCATACACAAGCCTAAAAAATGGTTGTCGAACTGTATACTAATATGTGTTTATGTTTGACTCCAAACGTTGAACATGAAAGGAAGGTCTTCAAACACCACAGAACAAGAGTTGAAAGTGGCGACTACAATGTACGGGTTGTGTCCCTGAGGATTGAGTTTGGTTTGTTTTTTTTATTACCAAAATGGTATATAATCATGGTGCACTTACTAAAATCCAAATATAGAGACAATGATATAACTTCAAATATTTACTCAAAGCTAGCTGAATTCTCAGTTACCTTATGTATATAACAAGATATATTTTCCTTGGGATCTTGAAAGATAATTGTATACAATACAATTTACAATAAATGTATTATGGAAGATGATTTTATATGATAGTATTGATTATAATAACTAAATTGATAAATTCAATTTGACTTGAAGGTTTTTTTTTTTTTTAAACTCCTTAAATCTAATAAAATAACCGTTTTAATTGTATGTATTTCCTTGAGCCGCATATAATATTTAAATTGAAATTCTTCATATATTATACAATCAAAATGACTCCATCTGTTTTTCTAATAGAAGATGTTTTAGAAAAAAAAATCTTTTGTTTCGAACAAGATTAAGTTTTTAATTTTCAATATAAATTTATATCTTTTAATGCTATGTGAATTTTTATTCCATAGTTTATTTTCTATTGGTTGAGTTGTGATTTGGTAAATAGTTAATGTGCTTTATTTTTTAAATCTTAAAAAATAATTCTTTTTAAATTTGTGTGCATAGATTTAAAACATCATGTAATAAAAAAAGGATTATAATACAGTTATTCATATATAATTAAAATTATATTACTATTCATACTTTACTCATATCATTTGTTGATGTTATTGTTAAGAACTAAATAATAATTTACTTATGCATTTTGGTTTAAAAATATTATCCATCACAGCATATATCTATGTAAAATAAAAGTTTGAATATTCTTCAAATATAAAGTAAGTTAGAAACTATTCCCTCCATTTCTTAATTTTTTAGAAAGTATCACCTTAACATTGTTCACACAGATTTAGAAAAAAAAATTGAATTCATTTATTTTTATTTTATTTTTTTGTCATAAATTGAATTCATTTATTATTTTATTAATTACACCTATTTGACCAATACTATTTGAGATAAATAAAATTCTTTTTAGCATTAATGGATTTTGAAATTAATATTAAGCTGAAAGTAAGTATAACTTTTGCTCATTCATATACCACGGACACAGAACTTAAAGGCGGACAGTCTCGCACGCAGTGCAAGAAAGCAACCGTCGTTTGTCGTTCATATGGATGCAGAGCTACCGGGGTGGTTCGCAGAGTCTACATGAGTCTGCTTTGTTTGCTGACAAAAAAAAAAGTATAACTTTTGCATTGAAATTCTAAACAAAAATATTTATTATTATGATCTCATATTTTTTTCATCATTTGTTTGTTTATAATTTTTTATCTATAATAATTTTTAAATACATTATTATAGATAAAAAATTATAAACAAACAAATGATGAAAAAATAATGAGATCATAATAATAAATATTTTTGTTTTGAATTATAACGACAATAAATAGCATTATATTTTTAATATTTATTTTAGTTTCAAATGTTTATTTTTATAGTATATAGTAATCATTACTTATTATTATATAAATATGCACGTTACAATATATATATGTTGAATAAAATGACATAGAAGAATTATTGTGAAAGAAGAGTTATTTTTATGAACATAAATTCGCTAATATGTTTTAGCGGAGTGTTTTAACAAAAATTTTGAATTGTCTAGACTATTTTTATTTTTTAATAACGAATTTCATAACACCCAGATTATATACCTAAATTTGTTAAACTTATAAAAAATATATGTAATACTTGCATTGTGTTATAAACCAAGGTCTGGTGGAAGCCCATATTAAAAGGTTCATATTCTTATGTGTTTGTATTTCCTATCCCATATTGTATTAGAGTTTCATACTTATGTAATTCTATATATAAAGGGCTCCCTATTGTCTAATAAAGATACAGACTTTCCCCTTATTTTCATAACACGTTATCAGCACGATAGCCTCTAGCCCTAAGCCCCCACGAAATATATTCTTCAACTCAGCCGAAAATCATCGAACCCTAAACGCAAAGGAATCGGCCTCAGAAATTCAAAGAGGTCGTTCTCTCAAACCGTGAGGACCCAGAAAAATCAAGATATCAAATCGAAACCCTCGCCGAGACGAATCCACAGTGCAAACCGCTTGTCGATCTGACCACCGACGCGCCCTCACGCACAGATACAGTGCGCGCTAATTTGATTTGGAAACCAAATCCGATTCCATCAAGGATTTTCTAGCCGAACTCAACTCCTGTGCAAGATAAGTTTATCATACCTTAGTTGATTCAGGTTATCTTGTTGGTGTTCATGTTATCTAATGCTCCTCATGTTGTTTCATGAGCCGAGGGAATTAAAATCTAATATCAACAAGGAGTTCAAGCCGAGAGGAGTTGCTGCACGTGCGATCAAACTCTCTTTTCCATTCAGATCAAAAAGAGTTCATTGGTAAACTATCTCAAACTTTAAAACTACTTAGAGGTCGAGTTTAATGTAATTAAACTCGAACCATACAAGAGAGAACCGATCGCATATACCTTAATATGTGATCATAGAAATCAAAACCTAACCAACTATGAATACATAATTCGATTTATATCCTTATAAATCATATAGTATATGTTTAAAACTTAGTAAAACATGGTCATAAGTTTTAAACCTAAGAACTAATCTAAACCTAAAATCACATGACATGAAAATCGAATGTCATGCTTAAAACCGAAAATTGTATAAACCTATACGATCTAATATTATTCTAATAATTCTAAAACTTGAATCATATACCTAAAACTATAGTTTCAGATCTGATTATGTCAATAATCAGATCACATACTTGGTATGCTTGAAAAACCGATTCCTAAACATCTAAAACCTAATTTGCTTAAACCTAAAAATCGCATAGCTTTAAAATTAAAACCCCCTTGATGAAAACTTTCTAAAACGTGTTTTCACATGCTGTTTAAAGCTTTAAAATCTGATTGTTTGTTTAAGAAAATATGATTGCATGTTTTTAAAATTAGAAATCGCATGCTAGGCATAAATTTGCAAATCGCATGCTTAATTGAAATTTGATTTGTTTGACCACCTAATCACATGCTAAGATTATTAAAACTTGATTGTATAATCTGTTTGTTAATAGAAATTGCATGTTTTAGGTTTGCAAATCATATGCTAAACATTAAAATCAAAATCGCATGCTAGACATAGAAAATTAAATCACATGTTTAGGTTTAAAATCTGATTTTGTTAATCACATGATAGGATTGAGAAAACCTAATTGTTTGATCTGATCTATAATAGAAATTACATGTTTTAATGTTAGAAATCAAAACATAAACATTAAAACTGAAATTGCATGCTAAAACCTAGAACCCTTAAAAAAAATAGGAAGGTTGTTACAAGGTTGTTACAAAGTTATTAGGGTTTTTGTCTTGGCCGATTTTATGCTTGTATAACTTGATATTTTTCATGCATAAATACATGTTTGAGGTTGCATAATTAGACTAAGAAGTCTAAATCCTATTAGAATTAGGATTTGAAATTTAACCTAAAATCTGATTGCATGTTTATTAGAATTTCCTGAAAATTTAAAACTTAATAAATTTAAATTAGAATTCCAGAATTTGATTATATGAAGCCTAGGGATAAAATTTCATGATTAGATTGAAATTATTCATATGCTAATTGATTAAAAATCGATTAGACCTAGGAAATTGAAATCGCATGATTAAATCCTATAGAAATAGAAATTGCCTTGATCACATGCTATTCATTGAAATCTGATTTGGTTGCTTGATCACATGATATGTTTAAAACTGAATCGTATGTCTTAACCAAATCTGATTCGCATGCTTCAAACCCAAAATCTGATTTGTTTGATCGCCTAGCTCGCATGCTAAGAAATTAAAAGCTGGATTGATTGTTAAAGATAAAATCCGATTGCATGCAGCTTGGAACCTAGATTTAATTTGCTAAGTCACATGCTCACATGATCCAAATCTGATTTGCTAGCTGATTACTTGATTGAAAATGATGCATTGCTTGTTTAAAACATAGAGATTACATGAAATCCTATCCGCATGATTAAAAGCTCGGCCGTAGGATCAAAACTTCATCATATGCTAAACTTGATTCGATTACATTGTCTGGCCTATATGTGTTTTTAAACCTTGAATCATATGCTGAAAAATCTATCAAATCCGAAACACATAACCAAATCCTAAAACTGTTTGGATTTGGCTTGGCCAAGACTATACATGTTCATATGAACATTTGTAGGATCGTTTCTCAAAGCCTTGTCCAAATGAAATCTTAGCCAAATTTTAAGACATGATCACTTGTTTAAAACTTAAAATCTGATCATAAAATTACTCCTTGGCCGAAATCTATAAGAATCCTAGAACCATTCGGATTTGGCTTGGCCGAAACTTATGTTTGGCCTAATGAACAATCGCATGATCTTTAAAGCCTTGGCCAAATGTAGAAGCTTGGCCTAGCTTAAATCTTGATCAAATGCAAAGTCTAAATTCTCTTGGCCAACCTTTAAATGACCTTGACCGAAGGCAAAAGCTTGGCAAAAGACAAACATTAACCGTTTTCCTTGGCCATAAAGGTGAAACCTTGGCCAAATAGGAAATCCTTTGGCCAAATTGAAATTTCTATTGGCCAAATATGAAATCTAGTAAAACTAATAGAATCTCTTGGCCAAAGCATTTTGGTAAAATAATCTTGGCCAAATCCTCTTGGCCAAAATTCAGTGGCCAAAGTCTTTTGAATAATCTATCTTGGCCGAATTTAAATCCCTATTAATCTAATCAGACTTAATTTATTTCTGGCTATTTGTTGCACACTTTGATTTATTTAATGCATGATGTTTTCAAAATTATTGTCTAAGGGAAAAAAATTTGATATTAAATTACCTAAGTTTGAGATTCAATACGAGATAAATGAACATTAAGTGTTATTATCTCGAGGGGGAGAATCAGAGAATCCCAAAATCCCTAAATAAGTTAAGCATCCACGACAACAATAGCCCAAATAGAACTCGGCCAAAATCAAATCTGAAAACGAAATTGAGCAACATAAAGATTATATGGAGATTAATGATTGGCAAACCGGTCATGCCATTCCTGTTAAGTATGCGACATTCTATTGAATGGTTTAAGATATGCTGCCCCTTTGAATAAGAGAATTGATAATAAGAGTATTCACCATGATATTTCAAAAATAAGCAAGGAATTTCGTGGGCTTGATCACCCACGGATGGACTGATCATCCATCATATGTGACGACATATGGTTGTACATATCCTTGTCAAAATCTGCAATAAGTTTGCAAGAGTATATAATTGGTGATACCGGTGGATTTATGAATCCTTATAAAGTTGTAGCAAAATTTGTTCGCATAATGCCAAAGAACAAATAAAGACTCTCCCATAAATTTGATAAAGGGTCAAAAATTAATGTTCCCATATAGAGAACTTAAATAAGTTGCTCCACCACAAAGTTATAAGATGGGATCTGAAATTGAATTAAGTGTATACGTTGGATATAAATCTCCATAAGATTACATAAAGGCCACGAGAGATATGATTAAGGCTTAGCCATGGATTAGATAAATCCGTATATCCAACATCAGAGAGAGAAATAATAAGCTGGTAAACGATTTCGAGAATGAATAATGATCCTCAAATATGAATATAGAATAAGAGTTCAAAGAATGAATCATTCTCAGAACTTAAACAAGTCAATTGTCAGACATGTTTGATGACCCAAACTGAAATAT
Source organism: Brassica napus (assembly GCF_020379485.1). Taxonomy (NCBI): domain Eukaryota; kingdom Viridiplantae; phylum Streptophyta; class Magnoliopsida; order Brassicales; family Brassicaceae; genus Brassica; species Brassica napus. The sequence goes on along the minus strand of NC_063452.1, from coordinate 53,997,722 downwards.
ACCAGCGGGTTATGCTCTAATAAAATTGATATTGGACTTAGTTAAGATAAGACGGTTCCATACATGTATTACTCGAAAATGAGAAGAGCATAAAATTGAAATGGCAGATCCGAAATTAAGGTTGTCCAAATGAAACCTTAGACATGACCATGGACAAAGATCAGCTACCTGAAAATAATAAGATCTCAATGCATTATGTCATGTATGGATTATAAATGGAACCGGTAAAATAATATCGACCTCGATGATGATATAATATTTAAATACAAAAGCGCTTGACAAAAGCGAGGATCATGAAACCAACGTCTATCTTAGAGTGCACTCAGAGAAATTACTCAGAGAAATTGATTAAGCAAATTGATAATGCTATAAGACGTGGTATATGAAATCTCTTAAGAAAAGAGATGTAGTCAAACCAGTTGGACATAAGTAAGTCTTTGGTGAGAAAACATAATAAGAATGACGAAATTGCATAAGGTTCTCACAAAGACCTGGAATCAATTATAAAGGAGACATACTCCTATGTGGTGGATGCAACGACATTCTGATTCCTTATAAGTCTGGAAAATAAAATACATATATATACGGTCCACTGGATAACGAAATTTATGTGAAAGTTCCAGAGGGTATCGAACTACCGAACACATCAAGTTCTCGAGAACAATATTGAATATCTTTATCTGAACGACTTGAATATCCTAGGAACCTCTGGAGAAATTTTCCAAAGATAGAATACATTAAGAAAGAATTCAAATTCAACATGAAAGGTTTTGGGAAAACAAGATTATATATTGGATTATACATTGAGCACCTTGAAAAGAAAATCCTTATGCATCAAATGACATACATAGATAATGTGCTCAAGAAGTTTGATATGGACTAAGCTTACGTATTGACAAGTCCCATAATTATAAGGTTCCTCAGTTTAGAAAAGATAATTTCAGCCCTAATGAAGAAAATGGGGAGATCTTTGGTCCCGAAATGCCATGTCTAAGTGCCATAAAGTTTTGACGGATTTGGCGAGCAATACAAGGCTAGATAAATAATTTGCCGTAATCTATTAGCTAGATATAGCTCATGATCGACCCAAAGGCACTAGAACAGGATTATACATATTTTTGTTACCTACAAGGAACTAAAGACTTGGGTCCATTTGATACTAACCTACCCGAAGAAGGGTAAATTATTTTGGTGATACAGGTTGTTTGTCCGTCCAAGTTCACTCAAGCGAGGATTTGGTGGATCTAATTACTAAGGTATTACTGACATCCAGAGATGTACTCAACAGGGGGAGTAATACGTGTTGCACTCTTTTTCCTTCACCATGGTTTTATCCCATTGGGTTTTCCTGGTAAGGTTTTAATGAGGCAACATCCAAAGCGTATTACAAACCACTTCGGAGATGGTCTTCCAAGGGGGAGTGTTATAAACCAAGGTCTGGTGGAAGCCCATATTCGAAGGCCCGTATTCTTATGTCTTTATATTTCCTACCCCATATTGTATTAGAGTTTCATACTTATGTAATTCCCTATATAAAGAGCTCCTTATTGTCTAATAAAGATACAGACTTTTCCCTTATTTTCATAACACATTGTACATTATATTTAATTTAATTCTAAATTTTGAATAGTCTGCTGGTTTGACTTTGTTCTTCGAGTGGGTTAAATTGATCCATAATTATTGTATTTTTTTGTCCTTTTCGTTTGTTTCATAATGATCGTCTTCTTATGAAAATAAAAACCTATCGAGTTCACTATTTACGTAAAATGTGCTAGTTTGAATCGTCAAAGGCAGATTCAACATAACAAAAAAAGTTCGTTATGAGTGTAATGAATTGATTTTTTTATATAAACTAGGGTTTTTACCGCGCTACGTGCGGTTGTTAATTTAAATTTGTTAAACTATCCATTTAAGCGTCGAACTTGTTTTGTTTGAGCTTGTACTTATTTTACATAAATATTTACTGATTATTTATAATTAATAAATTTTAAATAAACAATTCTATTATATTTTATTTATTTTTCCAATAAATTTAAAAATTAATTTTTACTATATACCATTTGTTGATATTATAAAATAGGTTTACTGAAACCAAAAATTGAGATTGATAACTAACACACTAAAGAGTAGTATATAGTTTGTTGTTATTGTATTTTAAATAGTTACCTCTCCTAACTTCATATATGGTATGATACAATTTTTTATTTTTTTTGTTTTCTTTTCATTCGAAACTTCCAATGATTTTTCTATATTTGTTGTATTAAAATCTTCCTCATGTCCACTGATTTATCTATATTTATTGTATTAAAATCTTCCTAATGGTGTTATGACCACTACTAATTTCATTGCATTATTTTATTAGTTAAAAAAAATATTGTATATTGTTAATTATTGTGAAATTTATATATTTTGGAATTAGTGTTTATGATATCTTGAAATCTTACAAATATTTTAATTTTTCAATGAGTTTTAGGCAACTATAACATATGTCATAGACTCAGGCACACAAGGAAATATTTTTACTATTACCATTGATGACATTTTAAAATTCAGAATAAAATTCAGAAAAAACATAATTATTTCATAAATTTTAGATTAACTCTTCGTTGATCACATTTTTATATACTATTATTTTTCTTTACTCTGCGTTGAGCATTTTGTATAAGTTTAAATTTTACTGATTAGTACTTCTTTGATCACATTGTTATTTACTATTATTTTTGTTTACTCTACGTTGATCACATTGTTATTTACTATTATTTTTGTTTAGTCTGCGTTGAGCATTTTGTATAAGTTTAAATTTACTGATTAGTACTTCGTTGATCACATTGTTATTTACTATTATTTTTGTTTACTCTGCGTTGAGCATTTTGTATAATTTTAAATTTTAGTGATTAGTATTTTAAATCGTTACCTCTTCTAACTTCATATATGGTATGATACAATATTTTGTTTTTTTTTTGTTTTCCATTCATTTGAAATTTTCGATGATTTTTCTATATTTGTTGTATTAAAATATTTCTAATGTCCAGTGATTTCTCTATATTTATTGTATTAAAATCTTCCTAATGGTGTTATGACCATTACTAATTTTATTGCGTTAGTTTGATTAGTCTAAAAAATATTGTATATTGTTAATTATTTTGAAATTTATATATTTTGGAATTAGTGATTATGATATCTTGAAATCTTACAAATATTTTAGTTTTTCAATGACTTGTAGGCAACTATAACATCTGTCATAGACTTAGGCACATAAGAAAATATTTTTACTATTACCATTGATGACATTTTAAAATTCTGAAAAATATAATTATTTCATAAATTTTAGATTAACTCTTCGTTGATCACATTTATTTACTATTATTTTTGTTTACTCTGTGTTGAGAATTTTGTATAAGTTTAAATTTTACTGATTAGTACTCTTAACTATCCTTTGTTAAATTCATTCTCATTCTTATTTGTCAAATATTGTATCAAAACAAATAAATGATATAGTATAACACAAAAATAAAATTAATTGAATTAAAATTTGTTATTTAAATTTATATTTAACATTTAAAATATATAAATTTTATAGACAAATAAAACGGGCCAAACAAATCAAATTAACACATCGAAAAAATTATTAGAAGCCCAACACGAAAATGGTCTGTGACATGGCCAAAAGAAAGAATTTTATTGGCTGATTTTTGAGTCATACGTGGACAGTCTATCTATTGCTCGTATTCCCCTTTTATTTATTGTATGATTTGGAATTAATTTAACCCTGAAGTAATTTTATAATTTCATTTGCTCTGGACTCGATCCCTTTAAGATACTCGATCAAGATTCGCTGCTGGTATGAACCTCCTTCCAGGTAGGGCCATCAACATTACAATGGTTAAGTGTGAGGAATTTTAAAAACCGGATCAAACAATTGTATTATCATCTGGTTTAAACCCAAATTAAACCCGGTTAGCGTGTTAGACTTTCTTTCACATTGTTGTGCTTTTTTATTATATGTGTAAAGAGAGACATTACATAAAACAAAGTTTATGTTACTTACAGTTCGAATCAGCGTGCACTCAATTCGTTTCTTTATAACAGCAGAAAGCTCTTCAAGTGTTACTTCACCTTTCCCGAGTGTTAACCCTTCTAAGAAAAACTTGTTCCATTGTTCTTCAGGAGCTGGAAAGACATAATAAACCAAATGTGAACTTCTTTGCGTCGACTGACTACATGTAAAATAGGGTTGCATAAAGAGACCTTTGATCAGAGTTTCCAGAAAATGCTCCGCCTTTACAACTTGGTTCCCTATGATCGGATGCAAACGTGATGAGATTCTGTTTGTGGATAATGGAAGCTTAGAGTGAGTGAGTGACTTGAGCAATGTACCTTTCTTTGCGTAGCTACGCTTGTAGAGGACCGTAGCAGCATAGAGTTGTAGAACTTTCTGAAGCTTAGCCGCAAGGCTTGGTTTGTCTATATCTTCTTTTGCCTGAAAACAACCTTCAGCCTCTCAAACTATCATTAAAAAATACATTGATACTCTATTAAAGGAGAGACCTTTTGAAATAAAAATCACTGTATTACACGTGAAAACAACAATCATAACACTTTACCTGCCGTAGCTGAGCACTAACTTCTGGAAGAAACCCTTCGTCTAATTGCCCTTGTTTTTCCCGTTGTATCATTTCCTATTAATACATTGATATCATCAGTACCTTTGTCTACAAGATGTTGAACATGTCTTGGTCAAAGGAAAGTGAACATACATGTACACACCTTTTCCATTTGATTGATAGCTTCAGGATCTCTTGGAGGCCATAAAATTTCTTCCACTCCTTCCACAACAGGTCTTAATATCCCTTTCAGAACATCAGTAGACGGCTCTATCTTCTCCTACATACATTGATACAATTATCTCTCAGTCAACTAACAAAAACCGGATACGTAAAGAAATGGAAAAATAAAAGAAAGAGAAAAAAAAATCACAGTCTTATTCACAACGCAGTCAACTATGGCCATCGCAGTTGCACCTGCAAAGAAACATAAACGGAAAAAGAGAGCTTTTGAAAATCTGCTTAATGATTGAAATAAGAAAGAAAAATAGAAACGCTTGCCTTGTCATCAAATAATAAATAATAAAGAAAAATAAAGATTTACCCTGCAACATAGTTTAAAAGAGTACTTGCCGGATTTGAGGTCCGAGAAAAAAATTTTTAATTAGCCATTTCAAAATATTTCAGTATGAGATGTAAGAGATAGGAAGAAGAGATGTGTTCAAGAGGAGGGATCCCACCTCTATTTATACAGATCCTGGCACCGCCTCTAAGATCGAAAGGAAGCTTTGAATACACATCATGATGGAGCCAATAAATAGGATATATGAGGAAGCCATTAACAACACCGTTTCAGGTCGCAGAAGAAGCGCAGAGGTCACCGGCAGCCGCACATCAAGAAAAGACGAACTCATTTCCTTCGAAGTAGAGTATTAGGGCTAGGGGGATCTCCTTCATGTTGGCCTAGACCCTTACCAATTAAACAGCTCAATATCACCATATATATCAAACGAAGCCCGAAAAGATAGATGTTCAATGAAGAGCTGCGTTTTGGATGCATGGACAGGTGTCGCGTAGACAGAAACCGACTTTCCAAGCTGGCATCCCATGTGACGCAAAAATGAGAGATTAAACTCTTATATATATATATATATAGATCGATACTTATGTTAGTGTTAAATTTTTATTTAAAATGTGAATATGAAACAAATGATTTTCTAAGTTAAATCAGTCGTTAATGATGAATCTTTCGAAAAAGTACTAGCAGCGGACTCACTAAATTTTTAGCCATTCATGCAAATCCGCGTGGACGAAACTCCACAGAAAGCAAAAATTGAGTCAAACAAAACGCATACAAAGCAAAAGTTGAGTCAGACTAAAATGAAGTATACAAAGGCAAGACTTCAGTGAAAATTATTATAAAAATATAATTTATTGAAATTCTGTTAAAAATTATTATAAATTCATACAAAGAATGAAATAAAATATAAAACATTAATTTTATCAAAAATACCTTTATCAACTGGCGGTTTAGATTATAATATATACTATATACATATAATTTTTTATAGTAAATATTATTATTCACAATGATAAATTTATGTTATTTTATTTTTGAAAGATTCTATATTATAATATGCTAATTATTATAATTATGAATAATACAAATATTATTTATTATATTAATATTGTAATTGTTTAGACAATTTAGAATGTAATTGTTACGGTCTTATACGAGCTAGCGTCCAAGCGCCGCCCACCTAAAACGCTTTCTTGAACACTGCTAATACTAATGGAATCTCGGCATCATCCAAGGCGAAGTGTTCTTCTAGTTGGGACAGTCATTCTCATCACATAATATGAAAAGTTATCCTTTAATCAAACTGATACATCGGTAGTCAAATTCATATATTCCAACCTTCCCTATGTCCTGTTTCTAACTACCGGTTAGTTTATACAAGAAGATACAATCTGTGCTAACACGGTTTTGGTGGGATGCAAATGATGGAACAAAGAAAATGTGTTGGGTCTCTTGGGAGAAGCTCATCATGCCAAAAAGTATGGGAGGTTTAGGGTTTAAGGACATTCGACGTTTCAACACAGCTCTCCTAGCCAAACTACCCTGGAGGATGCTAACCAATCCTAACTGCTTACTAGCAAGAGTGCTAATGGGCAAATATTGCCAAAACGACAGCCTTCTAAAAGTGAAACCAGAGAAATCAGCCTCTCATGGATGGAGAGGAGTATTAACAGGGAGAGACTTACTGATTGAACAGCTGGGGAAAGTAGTCAGAGATGGATCGACCACAAAGGTCTGGAAAGACCCGTGGATCTCAACTTCCTCTGCGCTAATGCTTTTGGACCTGTAAGAGAAGAGGAAAGTGATTTATATGTGTATGATCTGCCCTTGCGAGATAAAGAGAACTGGAACATTGCAAGAATTGAAGATCTACTACATACGCTTAAGAATGAGATCATGGCAATTCGACTAAGCGTAACGGGTCAACAAGATTCCTACATCTGGTACCCTGTAGCCTCATGAGCATACACAGCAAAATCAGGATATGCGGCAGCTTCTGAGGAAAAATTACAGGAGATAACCCAACCTGTAACATCAACAACCTTCAATTGGCACAAGGCAGTGTGGGATGTGGCTTGTTCTCCGAAGATTAAACTCCTTATCTGGAAAACAATCCATGAAGCGCTACCTATTGGTCACAACTTGCAAAGGCGGGGAGTAATTAACAATACCTCATGTATCCATTGCGGGGAATCTGAATCTGTGAAACATCTTTTCCTACACTGTACCTTTGCTTCGGCTGTGTGGAACCTCTTTCCTCTCCAATCACCGTTTTGCTCAGCTATGTGCCCATCAATAGTCATCGCGCTTGAAGCTTCGAGCAAGTGGATTTGCCTTCCACCGACGGGAGTGTCAATAAACATACTCTTCTGGATTATGTGGGCGTTGTGGAACACACGAAACCAACTCTTATTTGAGTCGCGTCACCAATCACCCTCAGAAGTGGTCTCAAAGGCTTTGGCAACAGCTCGGGAATGGCAGATTGCTCAGACCCCAATCGACACCTCACGTAATATGCAAAAGGAGGCGCCTATCACTCTGACGCCGATGATCCCCCCAGGGATAACCCTATACAATAGCGACGCAGCGTGGGATAAGAACTCAGAATCGACGGGACTTGGATGGATCTTTACATCTCCAGGAACCCCAACTCTTCAAGGCTCCCAATTTCAGACTCATGTGCAATCGGTCCTCCTGGCTGAAGCCCTAGCGGTATGATCTGCACTCCAACACGCCATTCGTCTTGGCTACACACAAATATGGCTTAGATCAGACTCTCTTGTGCTCATCAGGGCCATCACTTCAATCAACAAACCGAAGATCATCCATGGAGTTCTCTCGGATATCGGAGCTTTATCACTTTCTTTTGCTTTCTGTTTCTTCTATTTTATTCCTAGGGAGCTTAATGGATCTGCGGATCATTTAACAAAAAATTTGCTTTGTAATCGGGCCTCCGTTTGGGCCTAGACTTCTGCTTGTTTTATTTGAATGAAAGATGGTTGATCAAAAAAAAAAAAAAAGTTTAGTCTGTTGTTTCTTATAAACATCTAATCAATAATATACATGAAAACAACAACTAATTATGTATTCAATCTCATGTACTTTTTAGATATTCTTTTCTAGGTAACAAAATCTCAACTATATTTTATTTCGGTTTCAAATGGAATAGTAAGATTCAGTCAATCCAAAAAAAAACATAGCTAGTTAGTAAAGGAACCACAAAATTTGTAGTAAAGACAGATAAGATCAAAACGAAAACATAAATAAAAGAGTGCTATCATTGTATTGACACCAATAAAATTGGAATAGATCTATTAGTTATCAAATTATGCATTCAAGTTCATGTAAATTTTAGATATTATCTTCCAAGGTAATAGAATCTCAACTTGATTTGATTTCAATTTCATATGGAATAGTAAGATTCTTTTTTTTTTGGTCAAAGGGAATAGTAAGATTCAGTCAATCCAAAAAAAAAAAACATACCTAGTTAGTAAGAAAAGCATCAAATTTGTAATCTTTTTGATACCAAAAAAATTGGAATAGGTTGATCAGTTATCAAATTATGCATTCAAGTCTTCTAGTTACCGGTAAAACTGGAGTAGTAGATCTCAGATATATGTGCATATATATATAACTTAAAGCAGCATATACTCCAAAAAAGCAATCAATAAAGAAGAAGAAAAAAAAAACTCATATCTTTTCTTTAGACACGTATATTTTTTGCATACAAAAGTTTTCATCATGCACTACTCTCATAAAAAGCTGTTCTTGTTTTTCCTGTCGTGCATTGTGCTAATTTTCAACTACAACAGTAGTGGCTTCGTAACCGCAACAAGTCAACTTGGCTTGAACTACGGTCTCCTCGGCGATAATCTCCCGCCCCCCTCTGATGTCATCAACCTTTTCAAGTCCATAGGCATTACTAAAATCCGAATCTTCGACCCGAACACTGAGGTTCTTAACGCCTTACGCGGCCACAAAGATATTGGAGTCACGGTAGGTGTTAAGGACCAAGACTTGGCTGCTCTTGCTGCCGGCGAAGAAGCTGTTAATAGCTGGTTCGCAACAAACATTGAGCCTTACTTAGCCGACGTCAACATCACTTTCATTACAGTCGGCAATGAAGTCATCCCTGGACCGATGGGTCCACAGGTGCTTCCCGCTGTGCAGTCTCTCACCAACCTTGTCAAGTCCAAGAGTCTTCCTATCACTGTCACCACTGTTGTGGCTATGTCCAACCTCGGACAGTCGTATCCACCTTCCACGGGAATGTTCACGGCTCAGGCGCGTGAACAACTCACCCCGGTGCTTAACTTTTTGTCTCAAACAAGTACGCCAATCTTCGTCAACATCTACCCGTACTTGGCTTACGCATCGGACCCGGTGAACATTCATCTCGACTATGCCATTTCCAAAAGCGAGGCCGTCGTGGTCCAGGATGGACCACTGGGCTATTCAAACTTGTTTGATGCAATGTTCGATACGTTCGCGTGGGCAATGGAGAAGGAAGGCGTGAAAGATTTACCAATGGTGGTGTCTGAGACAGGATGGCCGTCAGCCGGGAACGGGGACTTAACCACGCCTGACATCGCGGCGACCTACAACGGAAATTTCCTTCAGCATGTAGTAAGCGGCAAGGGGACACCTAAGAGGCCTAACAGTGCTATCCAAGGGTTTATATTCGCAACGTTCAATGAAAACCAGAAGCCCGCCGGGACTGAACAAAACTTTGGATTATACAATCCTGTTGATATGAAACCCATCTATAAGCTATTTTGAGTGTGAGTTTCTTTTAAGACTTTCACAAACTTATGAATACATACAAATTACAATAGTGATCTTAGTTGTTTGTTGTTATTCAAACTAGGAAACAAACCCGCACATTCGTGCGAGTATATGGATTCTTTAATAAAAATTAAATTATTTTAACAATATTAATAATATGTATATACCTATTATTTATAATTATTCACTTATTTAACTTTTTATTTTATTGTATTTTACATTTATTTACTTTTTTATCATACACAAAATTTGGGATATATATATGTACATATTATGTGATAAAATAAAATGTCAAATAAGCTGAAAATTTCTCAATTTTTTTTCCAGAAATGTTATTGTAAAATAAGCGAAAGAATAAAAGATGAAATCTCCATCTCTGTCGCTCTTTCTCAAGCGTTTCTTCATTTTTTCATTTTTGAAACATTTTTTCTCAAATGGAGGGTCTAGAATCTACAAAAAGACGTATCCTTAGGAAATTAAAAATGAAGTGTGAAAGAGTGTGTTGTTCAGAAAATATGATATTTTTTTATTGTAAAAATCTATACAAAAAGTAAATTAAAAAGGAAAAATGGTGAGGAGAAGTATGAAGAAACCATATATAATTTTTTTAATATATTATTAAAAGATTCAATGGTTAATCTTTTGAGAATATACAACATTTCTATTAGGATGTAAGTTGTATGTAGTAAAATTAACCCAAATTGGTTGTTAAATTTAGAGAAAAATAAATAAACATTTTTATTAGGAATATCAGGTTGAGACAATGGCAAAGACCGGCCGAGACAAAAAGCTCCTGTTCAGTATTAGGAATATCAATCTCTTTGGTTAGCCTTTGTGGATTCCTTAGGCCGCATGACTGCTATTTTGGCATGGTGTAACTTTTTATTCTGTTATACATAATTGGTAGTTTTAACACATGCAACAATCAGAAACAAAATTTCCTTAACCAATAGATGGTAGTAGCGAACATATCCTTGACTTACTGAACAATTTCAAAATTGTCCTCGCCAAAGATTCAATGCAGAGTATGCTTTCATCTACGATAAATATAGATCTCTTGTTTTAGGCTTCGATCCCCACTTTCATCTATAATAAAATTTATTCCCACCTTCTATCTTAGAGTATCTCCAGTAAAATATTCTAACAGTGTTCTATTTTTTACTCTATAATAGAGTAAAAAATAAATTACTACATAAATAAAGTAATTCATTATTTTTTGTTCATCATTCTATTTTGACTTTAAAATATAGTACCATTGAAAGAGAATTAAAAACTATTATAGAATTATTCTATTTAGAAAAAAAAACAAAATAGAGTAATACATTGAAAATGGTCTTATACTATCATAATACATGTTCTTAACAAAATTGTTCACTTTCAATAATTCGAACATTTATCAGAATGACAAGACAATTGGTCTAATGTCGTATGTAATTCACCAAAAAATTGTATGTGAGCCTCCAAAATTTTATTATGATCGTTTAAACGTTTTTCCTTTTTCTCCTTTTCTTTCTTTTTTCTTTATTTCATTGTTTCTTAATGTTTTTTTTTTCTCAATGTTCACAACACCTTAAAGACAAAAACACATGTTGTATCAGTTAACCATACAAAATTGACATCATTGTACACCAAAAAATTAAATACAATGAATGATCATCAAATGTTGCAATGGTTAATATATTTTTAAAAATGATACTTGTATTTTTCAATAGATTTAAAATATTTTGAAAATTTTGTTACTCTCAATTTATTAAGATATAATGTAATGAATTTATATCAATAATTTTCTGGGAGCATTTTGAAATTTGAATCTTGGAAAAAAGGTTGTATAAAATACACAGAGTTTGAAAATATTAGTTTCAGAAGATGCAACCTTTTAAGTAAAAAATCAGTTATATAAAAAGGCATAATCTATAGGAAATACACACTTTTCAATAACATTAGTGAAATAAGTTATAATAAAGAGACACATTTGTAAGAAAATCATTTGTTGGGATTCTATGATTGTGTTTGACCATTCATAATTCATAAGCATATGATCCTCCTTAATAATAGGTACCATATAAAATGAAGAGTTATTACATTTGTAGTTTACTAATTTCTAACATCATAAATGTTTAATTTCCCTAGAAATTTACCGATGAAATTTTCCACTTTTTTCGAGTACAAACTTCCCCACTTGAGTGATTGATGCGGTCAGATCAGAAACTGAACTAGTAGAGGTCAATCCAAAGCCTTACTCAACCAGCCAAGGCGCCAACCAGGACATACGTGCACTAAAAATGTAATATCTTACAAACCAGGAGGGTTTAAATGACGAAGCTAATTTTTATGGATTCTACACACAAGAAGGAGTTCAGAAAAATTGGAATAGGCCCAAACTATTCACGGAGCAAGAAGTTATGAATTTTACAAGTCAGAGGTTTCTCAGCCCGTCCATCTGCGAGTACGCGACTTTAGAAGAGGATTCAAACCCAAAGAAGAAGCGGCCTGTACCAAAACCGATCATAGGAGTCAAGAGGAGTGTATCAGATTTCCATAAAGCCCAATTTCTCGAGAAATGGTCAAGGAAATTGGAAGATATGATCAATTTCCCAAAACCGGCCAAACCAGTTCTACACTTGCCTTATTTGGACGATCCGGGTTTCACATCAAACCAACCTCAAGAATGGCAACCAGGCGACCTTCTAAGTCATTCAGAGGCACTCCAATACATCCTAGGAAGCACCATGCCACACTGGATCAGGCGGATCCCAATCAAACCAAAAGATCAAGCCGGTTTACTCAAATTGGCCAAACCGATATTATTTATGGAAAGTCTTCAACCAACTCCACTTGGTTCGACCCAGACTTATTCATGGAAGCCACGAGACCATCTCAACCATCCAGAAGACATCCAAGAAGCCCTCACCTGCACCAGAACCCAGGAGATCAGGCGGATCTCTCTTCCCATCAACCTTCCATATTTGGCAGCATGTACACTAAATACTTTGAAGGAGTTTCTACAATTATTTATTCAAGACCAACAGCCATATTCTTCATCTAGACAACTCAGAGACATATCAGGAAGACTTCTTGACCGTGGCTACATCCAGAAGCTGTCCAGATACAAGATCATCCAAGATTCCCTTTTGAAGGCACAAATCAAGCTAATGGCTAGTTCTCATGGAGCCATCAAAGCCTTCTCAGCCAAGACTTTTATTTCGATTTATTTGTTTCCTTTAGTTAATTTTAGACTGTTAGAAAGTGTCTTAGTCGAGCCTATATAAGCTCAAGTCCTTAATCTTTGTAAATCACCCCATCTTTGAAATTAATATGAATTATTCAGTTTTTCTAGTTTTGTCAAAACTATTATTCTAAGTCTTTTGAGTGTGTGTGAAGCAGCTCCAGAGCATCTTGACTTATCAAGCCTCCTTTCCATAGAGTCTTGTGGCGTCCTCAACCCACCATCCTTCCATTCCATTTCGTTTGCCAAGCTTGAGAGTGATACACATCCAGCAAGGAAAGCACCATCTCAATCCACTTCAATCATCAACTGATTAGGCTGAGAGTGTCACACGACCAACAGCCTAATTCCATCCTATCTGTCTTTATTTATCTTGTTTTATCATATTATAAATCATATCTCATTTGTTTTTGCATTTGTTTTCAGGATCATAACTTGCATTCCATCATATCGCCCATCCGATCATATTTTTGGTCGATCCATCAAGGTTCCATCAACCATTTTGTCATCCCTGATTTCCAGCATGCAAAATTTGGTATCAGAGCTCAAGCTCCTGAATCAGGTCACTCTATCCTTGCATCATTCATATTTGTTTGCATTTGTTTTAATTTAATTTTTTTTTTTTTTGCATTGTTATTGTTCTTATGAAAAAAAAATTAAAGAAGAAGAAGTTGTCTAGTTTGATCCACGAAATTCTTTTGAAATACTTGTCTAGTTGTTTCATTCATTCCCCCCAGCTCCACTTGCCATATTTAGATTTTGTGCATTCATTAAAAAAAAAAATTTGCATTTCCATATTTGTTTCTTGCATTGAAAAGTTAAAAAAAAAGGCATAGCATTTTACTAATTTCGTGCATACCATATTTGTTTCATAAGTTTGTTATTTGCATTCAAAAAAAAATCATTCATATTGCTTGCATTTGTTTTTCCATCTTATAAACCGAAAACCCATAAAAACAGTTTCTTTGTTTCAAGTTTTGTTTCAAGTTTTGTTTCTTCATTTTTATGTTCTTGCCGTTCATAATTCTTATAAACCACGAAAAGGAAAAGAAAAAGTTTTGTTTGATTCAATAAAATTCGAAAATCCCAAAAGAAAGTGTTTGTTTCCTTTTTTTTTTTGTTTCCATAATCAAAAACTGTCAAAGAAAAAAAATCTGCATTTAAGTTGTTTCAATTTTCTTTGTGCATTGCATATCAAGTCAAAAAAAAAAAACATCCTAGTTATTTTGTTAGACCATATTTGTTTCTTCATTTCGTGCTTGCATCAAAAAGAAAAAAATATATTTAAAACCATAGTTTATATCATTTGCATATTGTTGGTTTAATTGTTTCATCTAAAGAAACAAATTCAAAAAAAAAAATTCATTGCTAGTTTTCTTTTCATATTTTCTTTCTATTTGTGTTTCTTATCATATCATATAGTTTCATTTTGAGTTTACATTCAAAAAACCAAAAGAAAAATCATTTATTCCATAGTTAGTTCATATCGGTTCACATTTGCATAATTCTCGGTTTAGTGTAAATTGCATCATTGCATTTATCTTATTTTGGTTCTACCAAAACTTTCCATACTTTCACTTGATCTTTGAGATTGTTTTCAGGAAGCAATGGAAGAGAAGGGACACGGCTAAAACCTAGAGGCCACACTGAGCCAGCATTTTGCAGCTCTACAAAAGCTCAAAAATCAGATTGCTCGGTTGGAGAAGAGAAACAAGGCACAAGGCCAACGTCCACATGAAGGAGAAAGGAGATTTGGAGATGTACCAGGGGCTGTATATGTCGAGCCCAAGCCACCAGATCCTTCAAGGATCAATCAAACTCCAACTTCTAAAACCCACAACCATCATGTTGTTAATTCTCGGTTTGAGTATAACTCTTTTGCTGATAAAATTGAACTCTTTAAATTTTCAGGAAAAAGAGGTTATCTTAGATGGGAAAGGAACCTTTATGAGTGGTTTCACTTCAACAACATCCAAAGAAAAGAGAGGCTAGCTTATGCTATTGATCAACTTAGAGAAGAAGCTTTTAAATGGTGGGTCCAAGAAGAAGATGATAGACGGTTTTACAAGAAGCCAACTATCAAAAAATGGAGAGCTCTTAAAGAAGTCATGAGATATGAGTTTGCACCAGATTTTAAAAGTTCTGAAATCCAGGAACTATATCCAAGGAGATATCCAACTCATGGTTCCAAAGAAGCAAGGAAAATTGTGGCACAAGAAGGTCAAATAGTCTTGCCTCAACAAGACTACTTTCAGCCAAACAAGGGGCACACCATTGTCCACTGCTTAGACCAGAAGAGTGACATCCCAGAGGCCATGAATATGAGTAAAAGTGTCGGCCAAAACACTTTGATCAGGTCCAAAGAAAAACCAGAGCAAGCTATTGTCCAAGTAAAGACTAAGGTAAGTCCTAAACTTGATAAATCTTTTCATAAATCGTCAACCACTTCTGTGATGCACTTGTCTTTGTCCAAGAGTGTTATTACAGGTCTAAAGGATCCTAGATACATAAAAGAAGACGCGCCAGGCACAAGCCTTCCCATGGGCCAGAAGGAAGCTCAAAGCACAAAGCAATCAAAGTTGCTTAATAAAACAAAACCAGTGATCAAAGTATCAAACCAAGGTAAGTGTCTAACACCACCTTTAGATACTGGTTTAAACGTTTATATTATTGGTACAGGGATACCAGATGAGAGCCATATGCTTACTGAAGTTCCAAGGGCCGAACCAGTACATGAGCTCAATCAAAATCCACATCACAAGTGGAAACCGAAATCTGAACAATCTTTTGTTCAAGTGCCTGAGGTAACTTTCACTCTAGATCATCATGATATTATTAATTCCATGACAAGATTAATGCACTTGTCTTGTCCAAGGAAAAGTGAAATCAGTACAGGAAACCTAGGTGAGAACCATCAAAATAAAGTACAAGAGATCACTCCGGCCACAGTTAACTTTATGGTTAATTGTTCTATGTTTTCTTCCGTTTATAAATCCCTCTACTTTGGTATAATACATTTGTCTTTGCCAATATGTTTTGATCCAGGGATAAGTCAAGAAGAACATAAAAACCGAGCTGAGCTATTACAAAAAGGTGGTCATACCAACCAAGGTAAAAAGTTGCAATAAAGGCAACCATCTAACCAAATCTGTCCAAAGAAGAATATCATTATTCACCATGCTAAAGCATCCAAGGTAAATTCGACAATAATAGATTATGTTCATGAAACTCCAGTATCAGATATAATTCACTTGGTCTTTGTCCAGAATGTTGAAAATATTTCAGGTTGCAAAGAAGAAAGCTTCAAAGAAATCCCACCAGATAATCTTTTGCTACTAGGAGGATCAACCCCAGAGATGGTCAGAGCCAAGCCTACTAGGAGTATGGAGGATCATCCCTTGAATAAGAGAAGCAATGCCAAAGTCCATAGCAGAGGCGTGATCCTATCCTAATTGCTGAAAGAAGAGCCATCTGGTGCACAATCCAACCCCAAACCGAAACAATATCATGGTAAGACCTTAGAATCTCAAAAGAGTATGAAAGCTTACTTGCTCTATCTTGGTGCAGGTTATCCAGTTTCGAGGTCGAAACTTTGTCAAGGGGGAGGGTATGATGCGGCCATCAGATCAGAAACTGAACTAGAGGTCAACCCAAAGCCCTACTCAAGCAGCCAAAGCGCCAACCAGGACATATGTGCACTAAAAATGTCATATCTTACAAACCAGGAGGGTTTAAATGACGAGGCTAATTTTTATGGATTATACACTCAAGACAGAGTTCAGGCCAATTGGATTAGGCCCAAACTATTTACAGAGAAAGACGTTATGAATTTTACAATTCAGAGGTTTCTCAGCCCGTCCATCTGCGAGTACGCGACTTAAGAAGAGGATTCAAGCCCAAAGAAGAAGCGTCCTGTACCAAAACAGATCATAGGAGTCAAGAGGAGTGTATCAGATTTCCAGAAAGCCCAATATCTCTAGAAATGGTCAAGGAAATTGGAAGATATGATCAATTTCCCAAAACCGGTCAAACCAGTTCTACACTTGCTTTATTTGGACGATCTGGGTTTCACATCAAACTAACCTCAAAAATGGCAACCAGGCGACCTTCTAACGGTCTGACTGGTGACCATCCGGAAAACAAGAGGAACGAATAGAAAATGAACGTACAAGAATAAAATAGCAGGAATGAAAAGGAATGGTTGTTCCTTATCAAATTTAACAAAGAATAATTTTGTTCTTTAATTCTCTACAAAAAAAGGAATGAAAGGGAATAAGAGGGAATTATTATTCCTTGTGAATGGTAATTTTTTTTTTGGAACGTTAGGGAATGCATTATTCCTCGCCGTTCCCTGGTCACCATTCATACTGTCATTCAGAGGCACTCCACAAAATCCTAGGAAGTACCATGCCACACTGGATCAGGCGGATCCCAATCAAACCAAAAGATCAAGCCGGTTTACTCAAATTGGCCAAACCGATATTATTTATGGAAAGTCTTCAACCAACTCCACTTGGTTCGACCCAGACTTATTCATGGAAGCCAGGAGACCATCTCAAACATCCAGAAGACATCCAAGAAGCCCTCAGCTGCACCAGAACCCAGGAGATCAGGCGGATCTCTCTTCCCATCAACCTTCCATATTTGGCAGCATCTACACTAAATGCTTTGAAGGAGTTTCTACAATTATTTATTCAAGACCAACGGCCATATTCTTCATCTAGACAACTCAGAGACATATCAGGAAGACTTCTTGACCGTGGCTACATCCAGAAGCTGTCCAGATACAAGATCATCCAAGATTCCCTTTTGAAGGCACAAATCAAGCTAATGGCTAGTTCTCATGGAGCCATCAAAGCCTTCTAAGCCAAGACTTTTATTTCGATTTATTTGTTTCCTTTAGTCAATTTTAGACTGTTAGAAAGTGTCTTAGTCGAGCCTATATAAGCTCAAGTCCTTAGTCTTTGTAAATCACCCCATCTTTGAAATTAATATGAATTATTCAGTTTTTCTAGTTTTGTCAAAACTATTGTTCTAAGTCTTTTGAGTGTGTGTGAAGCAGCTCCAGAGCATCTTGACTTATCAAACCTCCTTTCCATAGAGTCTTGTGGCGTCCTCAATCCACCATCCTTCCATTCCATTTCGTTTGCCAAGCTTGAGAGTGATACACATCCAGCAAGCAAAGCGCCATCTCAATCCACTTCAATCATCAACTGATTAGGCTGAGAGTGTCACACAGACCAGCAGCCTAATTCCATCTTATCTATCTTTATTTATCTTGTTTTAACATATAAGAAATCATATCTCATTTGTTTTTGCATTTGTTTTCAGGATCATAACTTGCATTCCATCATATCGCCCATCCGATCATATTTTTGGTCGATCCATCATGCTTCCATCAACCATTTTGCCATCCCTGATTTCCAGCCTGCAACAGTGATGCACTTGAGGATGTTGTTGAGGCTATGATAGATCATAATAATTGTTTCTGGTCCTCCTAATCAAATCCCTCTTTTACCAATTCTCAGCGATCTAGATAATTTACAAATTATACATACAAGTTTGAAAAGAGAGATGGGACTATACTATAATTTGCAATCACAAACAAACACAAATTCAAAAAAAGAAGCGTTATTTTAGATTCTCAGATCAGTTCTTTTGCGAGGTGTCAATTATAATGTACAAAACATAATTTATGAGTTATAACAAATGTATATGACAAAAAAAAACACAATGAGTTCTGAGTAGAAAAACATTGCAACTGTATTCGGAAAATTTCGCAACAAAATTGAATATATTTTTTAACTACCCATAGTTCAAAGTTTGTATGAGAAAGTATCATTTTCAAAGACGAAAGATGTCAGCATCTATAAATAATCTGAGAAAAAAAATGAAGCGATTTGCTGATTGTTCGTTGGCTAACAAAGAAGATGCAGTTATTCACTCATTCTCCTGCCACGCATTCCTAAGCATTCAAAAGAGTTAAATCTCTTGAAATATAACAATCACTGAATTGATTTCTTTTCCTATTAATATGTTAACTCAAGAAATCATCAATATTATTAAAACATGATCATTCATATTATTTGCCCTCTTATTACTCTGGCATATTAGATGTTACGCCACTGCTTTTTCAAATGGTGGTTTACCCTTTATTAAGGATATAACAGTAATTTTCTCTGTAGACCTATTTCTTAGAGCATGTTTATTGGTAAACCCCACTCAAAGGCTCTTAATGATTTTTTTTAGTATTTAAGTGAAGTTAAGCTACTTTGTTAAGAGATCCTTAATGTTAGTGGTTTATTGGTAGTATCTTAATTAGAGATTCTTAAAAATAAAAAATTATTAAACATAATTTTATTTTTAAAAAAACAAAGTTAAGCATATTATTTGAAACATAAATTTTAAAATAAAAACATTAAAGCATAAAAACATAAAACAAAAATTACTTAAAAACGATAATAATTTGAAAGAGACATCGAAGCTCAGTTGTTGTCTTGATCATGTCCAAATTTACGCCATATATGTTCAACCAAATCACCTTTCAGTTGTTGATGTGCTTGTCTATCACGAATTCTGGTTCGAACACCCATCTGATTGGCGATATTTGTTGGGATATCTGTCGAATATGTGAGATCGACATGTGAACTTCCGCTGCCTTCTCTT
Source organism: Brassica napus (assembly GCF_020379485.1). Lineage (NCBI taxonomy): Eukaryota > Viridiplantae > Streptophyta > Magnoliopsida > Brassicales > Brassicaceae > Brassica > Brassica napus. Next base: position 53,977,921 of record NC_063452.1, on the reverse strand, counting down.
TGTTGGAAATCCGAAACATCATATTGAGTGTATTCATCTCGTTCGTCTTCTACTATCATATTATGGAGTATGATACACGCTCTCATAATCTTTCCAATCTTGACTTTATCCCAAGAAAGTGCCGGATTTTTAACAATGGCAAATCGAGCTTGTAAGACTCCGAAAGCACGCTCGACATCTTTTCTGGCAGCTTCTTGACGTTGAGCAAATAAAACTGCTTTCGGCCCTTGTGGAATTGGAATAGATTGGATAAAAGTTGCCCATTTCGGATAAATACCATCGGTGAGATAGTAAGCCAAATTATACTCGTTTCCGTTGACGGAGAAATTCACTTGCGGAGCTCGACCATTTATTATGTCATCAAAAACAGGTGAGCGATCAAGAACATTAATATCATTTAAGGTACCTGGAGGTCCAAAAAACGCATGCCATATCCAGAGATCATATGAAGCAACCGCCTCTAAAACAATTGTGGGTTTGCCTGAGCCACGAGAATATTGCCCTTTCCAAGCGGTGGGACAATTCTTCCACTCCCAATGCATACAATCGATGCTTCCTATCATTCCGGTATATCCACGAAGCTCTCCAATATGAAGAAGACGTTGAAGATCATCTGGTGTTGGTCTTCTTAGGTACTCATCGCCGAACAAATTTGTTATTGCTTCCACAAAATTTTCCACACATAACCGAGTAGTGGTTGAACCGAGCCTGAGGTATTCGTCGACCGCATCAAGCGCAGAACCATATGCCAACACACGAATAGCTGCTGTACACTTTTGAAGTGTAGAGAGACCAAGCCTTCTGATACAGTCCTTCTTTTGACAAAAGAATGTAACTTCATTGGAGAGACGATCAACAATACTCATGAACAATGGCTTGTTCATTCTAAATCGTCGTCGGAATAGATTTTCAGGATATGTTGGAGTGTCACTGAAATAATCATTCCACAACCGGATATGGCCTTCTTCACGATTGCGTTCGATAAAAACTCGTTTTTTTCTTGTCTTCCTTTCAGCTTCTTGATCTCCATTCACATTACACAAATTTTCAAAAGCTTTATCGAAATATTCATCAAAAGCTTCGTCAAAAGCTTCATCAAGTGATCGGTCGAAATTGTGATGTGAAGAAGATGCCATGAGAGGTTTATTTGGTGAGAAGAGTGATTGTTTAGTGATTGGTTAATGATAAGCGAATGGTGATAAACGAGAATGATAAGCGAAGAGAATGGTGAGAAGGATGTGAGACGAGAATGATAAAGAGAAGAATGATTGTTTAGTGATTGGTTAATGGTAAAGAGAAGAATGATAAACGAGAATGATGAGGGGAAAGATATGAGAGAGTTGAATGTGAGAAAGTTTAGTGATTGTTTCTGATATATAAAGAGAAGTATTGTATCTGAAATTTATAAAAAGTACATACATGACACACATATATAACTTGACACAAGAAGACATACATGACAAGGGTACAACAACAAGAGCCAAAAATGCTCTGATAATCAAAACTCGTGACACAAGAAGACAGCAACAACATAAATAACGTGACACAAGAAGACAGCAACACAAGAGTACCAACTATGCCCTTATTTTCGTGACACAAGAAGTCAGCACACACGGACTCCCAATGCTCCATGCTGTGAACACACACCTGCATTTTAGAACAGAACATTTGATCAACACCACTAGCCATAACCGAGAAACATTTTAGCCATAACCGAGAAACATTTTAGCAACAAGAACATGTAACAACAAGAAGTTTAAACAACTACATTTTAGCCATAACTGACACATAACATTTTACAACAACAAGAACAAAGAACAACATAGCAACAACAACATAACAAGAACAAGACCAAGGGAAATTTAAACAACTACGCTTAGAGCTAAACTAATTAGACAACAAATCATTAATTAGCTTATTCTTGAGGGCTTCTTCAGACTCCCCCAACGGTTCTTTTTTGGCAATAAGATTGTCAAGTAGACTCATCTTAGACAACCGTTCTTTGATGACCAAATCCTGTTGTTTTATAGACCACATTGTCTGAAAATCATTAAGCCCTTTCTCCTTTACCACCGGCTTCTTCCCACTAGCCTTTGCAGCCTTAACCCCCTGAGGACGGGTGGATTCAGTTGCTCGAGAGGTTTATGAATCTGCACCGTCCTCACATTTTCTTTTTTTGAGATTCCCTCGGTCTTGGCAGTGGATTGCTCACACCACTTCTGGTCGTTCCGGAGCTCTTTCCAAGCGTGGTCAAGTGTAAATTTCTTGTTGTGGTTGTTGTAGAATATCTGATGAGCCAATTTGAGAATATCATTCTCATTTTGCCCACTGCTTTTCTCTCTAGTAGCCGCCTCATATGATCCACAAAACTTGCAGACGAGGTCGTTCATCTTGTGCCAACGCTGCTTGCAGTGGGCTGCCTCTCTCTGTTCGCAGCCAGCAACTTGAGGACTTGCCGCGAAGTAGGCCGCAACTCGTGTCCAAAATGCTCCTGATTTTTGCTCGTTGCCCACTACAGGATCTTTGCTCGTGTTTAACCACGAGCTGATGAGGAGAACATCATCCGTAGGCGTCCATTTCCTCCTTTCTCTACGCTGGGCAGGAGTAGGGCCAAAGTTTGAAGATTGTTCAACACAATCTTCAAAGTTACCGAAGGAAATGGTTTGTTGACTGTTAAGTAAGTCAACAAACTTTGAAGTATGCGTGGATGGAGAAGAATCCATACTGAAGCACGCTGAAGGGAGAAAGAAACAAAAGAACAGAAGCGAGAAGAACAGAAGTGAGAAGAACAGAAATGAAAAGAAGTGACAAGAACACGGTTTGAATAAGAGGAGAAGGGAAGATTTTTAAAGACGCAAACCTTGGATGAAAGCATTGATCACACGAGTTGACATATATCTACACCATTCATTTGTATCTAACAATTGATTTCTATCTAACCATAAAAATCTATTTATTACAACTCTAATCTAACACTAACCACTTGAACAGAGAATTTATTACCAAACCTATAACAACAGACCAAAGAGATAGCATTTATTAAATACAACAGACCAAAGAGAAAGCTTTTACCTTGATGAACAATCGTTTAGCTTTCTTTCCTGTGGTCAGAGTGGAGGATTCTTCAGTCATGTGGTCTTCATTACGCTCCAGTCTACATAGAGACAATAAAAACCCAACCATAAACCACAACATAAGGCACAAGACAATGCTATAACCAATTAAAGATAGCAAAGACATATTTTTGATCAAATTCAACAGAGGAAGTTATGGCTTTTACCTTGATGAACAATCGGAACCATCAGTCTCCAGTTTCTTCATCGTCCCTTAACCTTCATCTTGCCTCTTGATCATTCAATCCAAAGACACAAAGACATGAAAGATCAAAACAAATTAAAGTTCTTTACATAGAGATTCATGTTAAGACACAATCTAAGACATCATTAATCGATATATTTAACCATAATTTACAAGACTTTGCTTTAACCAATTAAAGACACCTAAGACATGATTTTTATCAAATTCAACCGAGGAAATTGATGGCTTTTACCTTGATGCACAACTGGAACCATCAGTGTCGAGTTTCTTCATCGTCCCTTAACCCCTTCATCACGCCTCTTGATATATCAATCTAAAGACAGGAAGACATAAAATATCAAAACAAATTAACATTCAAACATAGATATTCAAATTAAGACACGATATGAGACATGCATAATCGAAATCTTCAAACATATATACATATCAACGAAGCTTTACCTTTCGATTCGGCGGAGCAGTCGATTGAGATTCACCGTTTGGTCTTCGCCTCAGAGAACCACCAAGATAGAGAGGTCCCCGGCTTCCTGGGTGGAGGAAAGCACCGGAAAGAGACCCGCCGTCTTCCTTCGTCCACGAGAGTCACCGACAGAAACTTCACCGCCGATACGATGAGAGATCGTCTTCTCGCCTCGGAGAGAATCGAGACGGAGAGAAAGAGAAACAGACGCGACAAATGAGACGGGACCAAGGTCTCCACCTATCCTCTGCCAAACTGAGGCGTGACACGTGCCCCTAAGGGACCGTGTCTTATTGTTCTTAATTAAGAGACGCGTTTTCTGCTTTTCATTTTTGGTTTAATTCTTTTAATTACATTTAATGTAAGATATGCTGTTAAGATACAGCAATAAACATGCTCTTATGATTCAACGTTAAAACGTATAACCGTTTGCATAAAGTAGAAAAGAGATTCACGTTTCTCTTACTGTTGGTGTTTCTTATGCAACCCACTTGATTGATGGGCCCATTAATAATTTTTTATACCGACACTAAATTTACTTTTTACAAAATCATTAACTTATTCACCTCTAACCTCTTTTGATTCCTTATTACTACCATTAGAAATCAATTCAGCCAATATTACTAAAGTTTTTATAAATATAAAAAATTAAACCAAAATTTTTCAAAATCTTAGTTAATTATCATAAACTTAAATTTAAAATAAATAAAAAGTACAAATGCATAATAGGTTATTAATAACAAAAATAAATTTATACTATCACATCAATAAAAATATTAAAAAATATAATACAATTTTCTTCAAAGTCAAAAGTTCACAATTTTATTTAATTTTGTGTAATATATGAGAAATTTAATCAATTTTTAAGAATTTGTTATCATATTTTTTTTTGGATATTTATAGAATCAAGCGATATTGAATCATGGGTTAATAGCGGATTTTATAGGTTTTATTAAATTTTATCATATTTTCAATTAATGGATTTTTATTAAATTTGAAGTTGATATACATGGATTGTCAGATTTACCGGCTCGACAACAAGTCCATGTTAGATATGAAAACACGTTTTAAAAGTAAAAAAAAATTAAATTATTTTTTTAATAAAAATTTATAGTTCCATGTAACTTTTATCAAAATGATCAAAAACATAATGATTTATGTTTCAATTCTATCAAAATGATCAAACACACGCTTTTCAAAGCGCGAATCAAAATCTAGTGAATAATTAAATCTTTCAAAAAAAAATGAATAACCAATTTGAACTAATTAATCAGTTATTTTGGTACATCTACAATCTACGCATTTCACGTTGGTCAAGATCTATTTTTTATTTTATTTTTTGAACTAATTAATCACTTCTCTATTGTAACTAATTCTAAAGGTGAAAGAAAAGTAGGACTGTGTAGAATAAGAAGCTTAGCACCCCGGTTTAAGTTTAGTTTTTTTTTTTAACTTGCTTGAATATATTTCGCTGGTAGTCTTATATAACACCAAGTTTATTTCGATGTGGTTTTAGATGAAAAAATAGAATGCATATCCATCTCGAAAAAGAAAGAACTCTGTTGTTATTGAAATGATTTTTTTTTGGAAAAAAGAACAAATGTTGTTTGCATAACTAATAAAAAATTTTGTGACACAGCTACCATTCTTCCACCGTAGAGAACATCTGACTGAGTGAAATCTGCAAAGAACATAAATTCTATCAAAGAACGCAAGATTTTGTATGTTCTTTTAAAATAACACATAAAAATTCTTAAACTGTCTAAGACATCAAAACTATAAAAAAAAATACCTTAAAGGTCGTTGAAAACTTCTTTGAAAACTACATTCATAGTTTTTTTCTGAGGTTTGCATGAAACTGTCAAAGACATTTTTGGAGGATTTTCTTAGAATGAAACGATGTTGAAACTATGGGGAAGATGTATATATAGCTAGTTAGTAAAGGGTAGAAACAATCGCATATTACGTGCTAAGATTTTGTTTGTTGATATATTTTTGTATTAAATAGTGAATATACTCTACGATTTTATTTCAATTTTGATCCGTTTGCTAGTTGTTTACGTGATCTGCAAGATTTGGAAGAAAAAAAGATCTTGTGGTAGTTTAATGATATCGAATTGGTTGATAGTTGCTTAAATATAGGAATATATTATGGAAGGTAATTATTTATAGGTTAATAATGAAGTTTTGTCGTGATTTGCAAGATTAGAAATCAAAAAATATATTTTGTGGTAGTTTAGTGATATCTTTGTTGACTTAAATATATGAATATATTTTATAAGGTAAATTGTTTTGGAGAATAATAAATGATTACTTTTGATTTTCAATTAAAAAATCATATACCAAAAATCGTATTGTCTAAGTTAGTATTGTTGTGGAATTAAATGATTTATAGTAGTATTGATATAAACTATAATTTTTTCGTATGACATATATTTGTATCTATCTAATATAATGGTTTTGATTTTGCAGACCAAAACTACTAATCTGATGCGCTGAACTCAGGAAGTAAGGGAGTATGACAATTCAATTCGACGGTATGATGGTAACCAGCAATTGTATATATTTTGATTGTTTTGTGATGTAGATATTTAGTAATGGTTTGTAATTGATGGTTTAATAGTAAGACAAAACGTTTTTGTTTAAGGTAATATATAGAATGATATGTATGAAAGTGGTAGAATGTGGTTTAGTAATGAGTTTTATAATTTTCTGGTTTAATAATTAAGGAAACGGGTTGTTTGGTTTGTTCTCAGAACGTGTTTCTCGGTTTAGTAAAACATAAAATGGTGAGTTTAATGTCAGTGGCATTCTGTGGTAATTATTGAGGAAAACTAAGGTGAAAGTACAAAATGTATTCCTCTTTTAATAGTTTAGAAGATAGCATTCTGTGGTAATTATTGAGAAAAACTAAGAGGAAAGTACAAAATGTACTCCTGTTTTAATAGTTTAGATAGATTAGTCATCTATTTCAAAACCTAATTGGGTGTTGTTGGAATAATTCTGCCCTTAAATAATTAGTTACGCATACAATCTGTATATAGTAGCTATGAACACATAATCAACAAACAGTGAGCAAATTGATTTAGTGGGAAGGAGAGAGGGCGAGAGGAACAACAATCGATAAACAACCAGTGTACAGCGATATTTTTTTTTTACCAGGTTTGGATGTGAAAGGCATGAGACGATGACCTAGAGAGAATATGATGAATAAACTACAAGAAAACAAGCAGAAATCAATAAACTATGCAGATTGAAAGTTCTAAGCGGAATACCAAAATTTAGGAGAAATAGCCTTCACCTAAAACCAACATCAGAGAATGGAATGTGAATCCAAAATCCTGTTTTTCCATCGAACAACTACTCACCAACGTCATACCAGATCAGAAAGGATCAAACACAAGACAAGAGACAAGATTGAATTAAATAAAGCTAGGGTTTATCACAAAAATTGCTTGCGTCACAAGACACTTGGAAAAAGGTGCACTTAACCTTACGGATTGGATTAGGATCGTTGGCTGCTGGTATGATCTCCGGTGTATCACAACGTGGCTTTCTGATGACATTACATGCGCCTCCGGTGGCTCATGATTGATAGTCGTGCCTGGTCGCATTGGAACGGTGGCTCCTTCGTTCCCTATAACGGCATCGAGCAACGTCGCTGGATCTTCAACATCAATGCTTTGTCTCCTGTGGTGAATAATTGATCACGTCTCGTCGTCAACAACACAACGTCTCGTCATTAGTGATACCAATGGGTGTCACGTAAGCAGAACAAAAAGAAAAAGAGAATCAAAAGTAAAGGAGATGATGAGTAAGGAGATCAAAGGAGGAAGAAGACAAGAAGTGATTTTTCTCTTTGACTTATCATCCTTTTCTCCTTTTTACAGTAGGTACTAGGATAAGATCCGCACCTTGCGCGGAATTAAGTTATTATTTTTATTATATTTTGGAGAATGAAACAATAGTTTGGCTTCATTTGGATTAGAGGTGTTCAATCCAGATATCGGGTTGGTTTCGATTCGGTTCGGTTTTTTCGGTATTTTGGTAAGTAAAATATAACTACTATTCTAAATCCATATTTACTTTGACTTTAGTCTTTCACATGCTTTTGAAAGATTTCAACTGGACAACTAAATTGATCAGCCAATCTTGTTACTTTAAATCATTAGTATATATATATATATTATTTAGTTTGAATATTTATTAAATAAAAATTCATATGCGTTATATTTTATGATCATTTGTAACTTATTATAACAAAAAAAAAAATCTATTGATCACAAAATTTTCAGAGTGAGAATCTTCAAATTTCTAATAATATATAGACGTTTTGAAAAATTCAAAATATAACATATAAGAAAAAATATAAATGTTTTTATTATATATTTAATGTGATTTTTTTTATCTTTTAATATAAAATTTAAAAAAGAACTAAGATACCAAAATTGTTATCAAATATTTATTATTCATAATAATTAATTTTCATATATACGTTAATCATATTAAGTAATTTCGTAGCTTCTAATTAAGGAAAGTGCAAAAACAATATTTGGTAGATTATTTATCAATTCGAATATTCGATAGTTAGTTTAATAAAAAATATAATGTAAGTTAAGATAGACCAACCTATTTTTTAAGAATAGTATATTTTATATAGTCATTTATTAAATGAGAATTTATAATCATACACTTCTATGATCATTCATATCGTTTTATAACTGAATATTTAAATCATCGATAACAAAATTTTCAATGTGAAATCTTTACTAAGTTTATAATTTATAAATGTTTTTGAAAATTCATTGAAAGTTTTAATATTAAAATATTTATGTAATCTTATGGTATATAGTTTAATCTATATATATATATATGTTTTATTATTAAATGATATTTTTTACTCATATGGTTTTAAAATCATGTGTATCTTCTTATAATATTAAATAAAAGTTCATATTAATACAATTTTATGATCATTTGTAACTTATTATGACAAAAAAAATAATCTATTGATCACAAAATTTTAAGAGTGGTGATCTTCAAATTTCTAATAATTTATAGACGTTTTGAAAAATTCAAAATATAACATATAAAAAATATAAATGTTTTTTATTATATATTTAATGTGATTTTTAATATATTTTAATAATATAAAATTTTTAAAAAGAACTAAGATACAAAAATTGTTATCAAATATTTATTATTCATAATAATTAATTTCACATATATGTTAATCATATTAGGTAATTTCGTAGCTTTTATTTAAGGAAAGTGCAAAACATTTTTTGGTACGTTATTTATCAATTCGATAGTTAGTTTAATAAAAAGTGTAATATAAGTTAAGATGGATCAACCTATTTTTCTAAGAATAATATATTTTATATAGTTTTTTATTAAATAAGAATTTATAATCATACGGTTCTATGATCATTCATATCATTTTATAACAAAATATTTAAATCATCGATAACAAAATTTTCAATCTGAAATCTTTAATAAGTTTATAATTTATAAATGTTCTTGAAAATTCATTGAAAATTTTAATATTAAAATATTTATGTAATCCTATGGTATATAATGTTTAATCTATATATATATATTTATTTTATTATTAAATAATATTTTTTACTCATATGGTTTTAAAATCATGTGTATCTTCTTATAATAAAAATGTTAAACCATTGATCATTAATTTTTAACAAAATATTTTTAATAGTTTTAGTCATTTATTGTCGTTTTTAAAAATTCAAAATATAACATATACGAAACAATCTAAATTTTACTTTTATAGCTAATTTGATTGTTTAATTTATTTTAATAATATAAAATTAAACAAAAAATGATGGAGGAGATATAAATTATTATCAAATCCTTATTATTAAAATCATTAATTGTCATATATATATTAGTCATTTATGGTAATTCCGTAGGTTTGATTTAAGGAAAGAAAATAACATATCATATCATTATATCATATAGTTTGACCAACTTATGTATCTAACAACATATAAAAATCGAATGTGGACCTACTTATTTTTCAATTGAATGTAATTGACTACCTAATTGAGTGCCACCTATGCATTGGGAGCTATTTTAATTAATACAAAATTGAGGTTACATCTTTTCAAATGTTCCTCAGGGGATGCGGAAATGACGAAAGATGATGAATAGATTATGTCCATAGATAGATACCAAAATAGAAGGCTATAAGTTTCGGTATATAAACTTGTTAACAAATGCAACTTGTTAAAATACTTGTAACAAATGCAACTTGTTAACCAGCGGGGTTAGCCTAGTGGTACTTGAGGGAAAAAAGCTTCGGCCCCAATACGGTTTCGGGTTCGATTCCCGCTGGTCACCCGGGCCCTCCCTGCTAATTCCTGGGGAGGAAATTACGTGGCTGCTGCGGGCCTCGTGGGATTAATCGGTTTGACCTCGGTCGTCGGATCCCCACGGTTATCAAAAAAAAAAAAAAATTTAAAAGACACTACTGTAGAAAAGTTGTGGTTTAAGGACGGTGCTGCTTCGGAGAAGACTACAAAGGAAGTCGTTTGGCAAAATAAATTGATGACGTCAGACTATTCTATAAGACAATATCCTAACCGTTAGATTATAAAAGTCAAACAAATATGACTGTTGGATTAAAGTCTTTTTTTTTCCTATAAAAAAACAGTGACTTCATGAATCACTAAAATCTGGTTTCCTATTATATATAGATAAAGTATTAAGATTCAACAATGCACATCATATTATATTACTACATGCTATTGTGTTTCATTTGACGACAAGATCAGGTAGCAGAACATATATAGTTGACTTTCTGAAAAATTATGAAAATTATTTTCCCACTCACTCACTAATTTTCATTTCCTTTAATTCATATAAATTGCTTTGGTTCAGTTTGGTGGATTTTAAAATTCTTCGTTAATTGATTACTTCAATTCCCTTTTAAAAATTACATCCAAACTATAACAAGCTAAACAAAATTCTGACATAACTAACCAAATTTTAAATCAAAATTATCAAATTTTGAATCGAAATAACCAACCTAATTAAATTAAATTAAATTAAATTTAATTTAACTGAAAAATGTAAAATCTCAGTTGAGATTAAGCTGAAACCAAAATCTTCGTTTAATTTAGATTGATTTTCACTAACCTGATTAAACCGTACTGAACTTTTATTTTCGGTTCAATTTGGCGCAATTATAGATTAACCAAACTAACCGAAAAATCTAAACCAAGCCAGCAAAACTAGTTTGAACAATATTCAACAATCTTTTTCTCAAATGGTTTAAAATAAATAAAAATGAACGGTGAGATTCGACTCTGACCGGTCTTGATTTCGTTACATTTCTGAGTCAACAGCAATCGTAATAGACTATCAATCATCTTCTTCTTCTTCTTCTTCCTCCTCTGATTATTATTATTATTCTCCAGAAAAACCCTAGAAAGCACCACCACCCTCACGATTAGTCTATGCCAAGGTGGGTGGTGGGGGAGGCAGTAACCATCAAAAAGGTCAACCCTTGAAAGCTTAAAACCGAATCGAATCGAATCCACACAATCGCGATAGAATCTGAGGGGGGAAGGGGATGTCGTCGGAGATCGAGGTGGTGGAGGAAGTCCAATCTAATCACAAGGAGAACGGCGAATCGAGCTCTAAACCGATTGAGGACGAGAGTTTGAAGAACGATGTGTACACTGCCGCTGCGTATGGTGATTTGGAGAAGCTTCATAGATTGGTTGAGTGTGAGGGTTGCTCTGTTTCTGAGCCCGATGGTCTTGGCTACTATGCTCTTCAGTGGTCTGCATTGAACAACCGCTCCGCCGTTGCTCAGTACATTATCGAGGTTACTACAAAAGTTTAATCCTTTTTTATTTATTTTCCAATTTGGTTTTTCTTTTGTGTGTTGTTTGTGGATCGTTAAGCTAAAGCATTTGGGGTTTTACAGCATGGTGGAGATGTACACGCGACGGATCATACTGGACAGACTGCATTGCATTGGAGTGCTGTTCGTGGTGCTACACAAGTTGCGGAACTCTTACTGCAAGAGGGTGCGAGGGTAGATGCTACAGATATGTATGGATATCAGGTTCAACTCCTCTTTAACTGTTTTTTTTTTATGGAGATTGTATGTTGTTTAAATGCTAGTGAACTGCTCTTTTGAACAGTGCTTTAGGCTGGCACTCAGGTTCTGTAACTAGTATTGCTTGCTTGTCATATTGTGGTTGCATTTTTCTAGTAGGATGGGTGTGTTCTGAGTTTAATGTAGTTAAAACAGCACTTCGTAGTTTGCCACATGTTTCAGTTAGGAAGATGATGAGCTCATATGTTCAACCAACATTATGCATTTTAAATTATAAAATGGCTTGATCTGACTCTAAATACCTGACCCTTGGATTATGAACTAAGCTCTCTGCTAGATCCAATCGGATATCCCTTCTCTTGTTTATTTCTTAATGGATGCATGTTAATAGTAAAATGTTTGCAGCCAACACATGTGGCAGCACAGTATGGCCAGACAGCTTTTCTCTGCCATGTCGTCTCAAAGTGGAATGCTGATCCTGATGTGCCTGATAATGATGGAAGAAGCCCCTTGCACTGGTAAGGTTGCCGCGTAGTGGAACACAAGCTTGTCTTGCTGAATTTGTTACTTAGTTAATGGTTTTTGGCTTCTTTTCATACTTACGTCTTATTGCTTAGGTTTGCTTAGAGACTGGATAGTTGATTTTATTTATTTTCGTTACATATTCCTCTAGGTTGTCCTAGTTGCTAAATTGGTTTTTACTGGTTCTCGAGTTTTTTTGTTTTGTTTTGAAGATCTCTGGAATATATATTTCTGTTTCGATCTAGAGACTAATTATATTGGTTAGTTGTTTCTTCATAGTTCTACTGAGAGTTCTGTATTGTTGCATGCATTATTCTGCTGCTTGGTTTCAGGCTTGCTTATGTTGACATTCAAATTGCTATTTTCGGTAGCTATTCAGGAGAAAGTTCTAATTGTCTTTCTTTTCTTCTCATGTTTTGAGAAATTCAGGGCTGCATATAAAGGTTTTGCAGATTCCATTCGCCTTCTTTTATTTTTAGACGCATATAGAGGACGGCAGGACAAAGAAGGTTGCTTACAAACATAAACTTTCTTTTACATCCTCCTTATTTATTGAGTTAGATTAGAAAATCAGATTTATATATCATATTTTTTCCATTTGTTGATTCTGTTATCAGGATGCACTCCTTTGCACTGGGCTGCCATTCGAGGTAATCTGGAGGCTTGCACTGTGTTGGTTCAGGCTGGAAAGAAAGACGATTTGATGATTACTGACAACACCGGGCTTACACCCGCACAACTTGCTGCTGAAAAGAATCACCGACAAGTTTCCTTTTTCCTTGTAGGTATCCGATTCACTTTTTCGGCAGTGCATCAATTTTTAGTTAAACTGTTGATTTGATACTTTCCTAGTGGCTACTCCGGCTAGCATCGTATTTGTAATTGAATCATTCTATTGGCCTGGTGTTTGTTGGCACTTCACATACCTGGAAACCAATTACTGTTCGTAGCTGTGTTATGTCCGTTTCTTAAAACCTGCACATTTTTTTTTTACATTCGAATGAACAGCATCATGTTTGAAAATGTGAGAAGTCATTTCAAATTACTGTATGAATATTTTTCTGATAAACACTTCATTTCAGGGTAATGCTAGAAGACTGCTTGAAAAGCGGTGTGACGGAAGCACTCCCCTTGGAAAATTGTCAAAGTTGGGACTTGCTCCTGTTCTTTGGTTCATGATCCTGCTGCTTCTGCTCATATATACTAATTCTGTTATTTTGGGTAGTTACCTTGGCCTCTTGCATCTCTTTTGTGTGCAACATATCAAGTAATTATTCTATGCATGCTTAACTTATTATTTTATGCAACCTTTGGTCATTGCAGCATCGAACCTGCCAAAGCTAACAACTGGGATTGGTTCGCTTGCATGGCTGGGATTCATTCTTGCAACCGCAGGACTAGTTTTGTTTTACCGTTGTAGCAGGTACATGCTCACCCTATATCACTTCAATTTCTTTTATGGCATTTACTTAGTACGAAATTATCTGCGTACCTCTAGAAGTGGTTTTCTTTTCGTTTTATAATATAAATATTTTTCTGCAGGAAGGATCCAGGTTATATAAAAATGAATATCCATGATCCGCAGACCATGAAAGATGATGTTGGTACCATTAACTTTATTGGTTCTCAAATTCCATATTTTATGGTTTCAGATAATCTCGAGTATTTTCAAGTGTCATTACTCATTACAAGTTTTCTTAACCTTTTACAGGAACCACTGTTGAAAATAGAGCTAAACAACCCTGCTTTGCTTTCTGGGAATTGGACGCAGCTCTGTGCAACATGCAAGGTACCTCCCCAACTTCCCTCCCCTTTATGTATTTCTTATATATTAAACCAAATATCCAATTATTGATGCACATCATGAAATTTATGTCTTCACGGGGCTACTTTGTTTCTTTTTGTTCAGATTATCAGACCTCTTCGAGCTAAGCACTGTTCCACATGCGATCGCTGTGTAGAGCAATTTGATCACCATTGTCCTTGGGTATCAAACTGTGTCGGAAAAGTAAGTACATGTTCCACTACACCATTTTTGACATAAATTATTGTTCTTTCTCAAAATCGCATTACCGCTTCTATTTATTTTCCCTGCTTTGTTCCTCGAACATGATTACTAATATGTGGATTGCGTTTGTTTTTGACTTATTACTCTCGCAGAAAAACAAGAGGGAGTTTTTTCTTTTTCTTCTACTTGAAGTTTTAGCGATGATGATAACTGGTGGAGTCACTCTTGCAAGTATGTTTGTAATCGAACTTGCTTTTTAAGGCTTATCCTGATATGTAAAACTGGAAAATACTTTCAGATAAAAGTTTAAACGATGTATTATATCCATGCAGGAGTATTGAGTGACCCTTCAGCTCCATCTTCGTTTGGAGCATGGATAAGCCATGTCGCCACTAATCACGTCGGTGCATTATCCTTTCTGATTGTTGAATTCTGCCTCTTCTTTTCAGTTGCCGTCTTAACCGTCATACAGGGGTCTCAGGTGAGTCCGCACTCCCTTTTTCTCATTTGCAAGTCTTTGTGATCATAATTGGATGTTTTCTTCATCCAATTTGAATCTCTCGTCTCCTTGGGCTCAACAGATATCGAGAAATATAACAACAAACGAAATGGCTAATGCACTGCGCTACAGCTACCTCAGAGGTCCAGGAGGTCGGTTCAGGAATCCATACGATCTCGGTTACAAGAGAAACTGCTCGGATTTCTTGTTGAAAGGTTATAACGAAGATATTGAGTGTCAAGAAGAAGACTCAACACCGAGACAAGAGGGTATTAGTATGATGCAGATGCAGCGAAGTTCCAATCTTCAAAACGGCAATGGCCACGTTGCTGTAGATGTTAACCCAATACACAATTCCCAGTCAGGACATGTTCATTCTTCCAAGTGCAGCCATGGCCATAGCAGTAAACCAAAGAGTGATAGTGTTCCTTTGGGTTTGGGACTTGGTCTTGGCCGGAACCCCACCCGAGCTGTTGTACCTCCATGATATGGTCGTCTCCTTCTTCAAATGTGCATTTGTGTTGTAAGAAACACGTCGAGTCATTGTAACACCCTATTTCTGGTGAAGATAGCAGTTTAACAGAAATGGTTGTACGTTATTTATTTACTTAGTTGGGTTATGGAAGCTTTGTATCCACATATAGTTTGATAATCCTTGCTTTTTGAAATCATAACCAGATGTAAATTAATTGTCGCAAACACTGCATTACAGATTCATATAAGTAAACAACAGATAACAAAATAGAACATATATGTGTGTATATGTTCCTTCCTGTCTACAAAAATCTGAATCTGAAATCCTCCTCTACCACAAGACAAAACCTGCAAAAAGAGATCTTTGTGGTTTGATGATGATTGAAAGAAAGCTCAAGTGGCATCCAGAATGTTAAAGCACTGTAGCAATCGGTAAACATAACAGTTAGATAGTTTATGACAGAGCAATACAACCTTGTTTAAATTTGCAACAGACAAAGAATACTTGGTCTTATTAAGTTATTTCAATATCCTGAACCAAAAATCATAGAGGTAAGAGAGGATCAGACCTAACAGTGGCCAACAACATTCTTAGTAATTTAAAACCTTATGGCCAAAAATTCTATGAAATGAAGCTTTCTCACATATATATATATACCTTCAAACGAAGCTAGCTTTAACTAAGTTGGATTCCTGTATTTGACATATGAAAAATATTTTCAATCCTCCTATTCCCGAATGTGAGAAACCTCTTCATGATCCTTAGGAAATAACTTGATAGCTTCAGTAATGCAATTATGTACATCTATCTGTAAGGAGAAACGTTCCAAACTGGTCACACGTTTATGTCTTTGAAGGATTGGTTTGTGTTTCGGCATTACATTCTTTCTTATTTTAATTTGTCCATCAACTTCTAGTATCTACCCCATGAATATACTTTTTGCTCTTAGTTCTTCATGTACTTTTTGCTCTTAGTTCTTCATGATACGATCTTTCACTGATTATTGAAGAAAACTCGACATCATCCTCTATTCTCTGTAACAAAAGTTACATCATCCTCAACAGTGGATAGAAATCATTAATCACGCATAATTATGTCTAGTATTTTGTATAAACGAAAATGGAAACTCCATAGTCAGAACATACCAAAAACGAAAAGCTAAAAAATATGTTTAGTTATGACTTATGATTCTCACTAATAATAAAAAAAAATTGAGAACACAAACTGATAATAATAATGCTACCGACTACTATGATCGAGGAGCCCTAGTTTTTGATTTAGTGCGCGCCAAGGAAGACCAAAACATAACTTCCTTGGAACGCAAGAAACATTAAAAGAAATTTTAATTTTGATTTTTATGCAATGCGTAGAACCGGCTAGGTCGTGGCCGTGGCCGGTACTTGCAACGGAACCGGAGAGACAACGGTTTAACCATACTCTCCTTCAAGTACTTCCTACACCGCTCCGCCTCCACAGTCCCCAACCCCGCGAGCGAATTCGCCAGAGCCGTTTTCCTCAGATTCAACCCCGAATCACTCGTCGTGATACCACCGCTCCTCCTTCGCCTCGGCTTCAAACCTAGGGTTCCGATCTTCTTCTCATTCGATCCCGAACTACTACTACTCGTCGCCGTTGCGATACTGGTAGATCTCCTTCGCTTCGGCTTCAAATTAGCTAGTAGCTTCACGATTTCTAATCGGCGGTGAATAGTGCAGCGGGAGGGTCCAGTGTGCGTCGACGACGTGGGAGAGCACCGGCACTTTCGATTCCTCGAAACGGCGGAGGAGGGTTTCGGGGTGGCGGCGGTTGCGGTGGAAAGCCTCTTTAAACGGAGGTTGATTTTATCGAATCTTTCGGAAGGAGAGAGAGGGCGGAGGACTGACGAAGCGCTTGATCGTCCAGTAGCCGCCATCACTGGATCTAGAGAGAGAGATGAGTTCGTTTTTGTTAACTATAAATGGAGTCTTGTTGAAGATTTCGTTCGATTCGGATCCTCTATTTATGGAGGTTTACTCTGGCGGTTGCATAACAAGTCTCGAAATTGTAAATTCAAATAAGATATTAAATGTTTGACCCAAAAAAAAAGAAGAAAGATATTAAATGCTAATTTTCCCCTTTTTTTTTGGTTTGAGCTCTTAATTTTCATTTAACAAATTAATCAGATCTGTACCAATTTGTAAACCAGAGCCTTGTACCCAAATAAAGCCAAAACCGATTTGAATATATGTCTAAGCTGATTCGAATCGAGATGAAATTATATTCTGATTTCTCTTCTTTTGGAAAATATCATAGAATATCAATATAATATTTTATTATTCCAAAATTAGCATACAAAGAAAAAGATCATCAAATAATTTATATTCAGATTTGAGTTAAGTAATTAAGAATTATCAATAAGGATTTATGGGATGTATTCGATCTAAAATTTAACGTGATTTGATTTTTAATGAGTTTTTAGATAATTTTATATGAAATGGAAGATTTAATATATATTTTTTTTAACTAATCTACAATATCACTTAAAACTTTGAAATTTGAGTTTAAATTTTTTTAACTAAGAAATTTCATTCAAACACTCTAAAATCAGTTCAAAACTTTAAACTCTACAACTTCAAATATTTTCAATAACAATGGATTTAATAGTACTTTATGAAATTTCAAGCTCAATAACCGTAGATTTTTAATGAGTTTAAAATTCATGTTTAAATAACCGTCTATTTAAGGAGGTTTACGCAGCAATCTTTGCGGCTGTAGACCGTGACAAGTAATCAAAATTGCAAATTTAAATAAATGATATTAAATGATTATTTTCCATTTTTGTATGGTTTGACCTATTAATTTTCACTTAACAAATTAACTAAAGCCAAAACCAACGTGAATACGTCCTTTTTTGTGCAACAGTGAATACATGGCTAAAATGATTTAAGGGGGGTGTATTGAATTGAGGATTTTAAAGTGTTTTGGTATTTCTTTAAAATTTCCTGTTATTCAACTAATGATTTATATTTTTTTCTTCAAATTCTGTGTTATTGAATATGACATTTATCTAAAGTAGCTTAAAATCACTTGTAATCCACTGTTATTCAATTAACAATTTACTAAAAGTAAATCAAATCTACTGTTATTCAATGATAAACAATTTTAAGAGAAAAACTTTATGAAATGGATTTGAAACTATTTTTTTTGTTATTTTCAGTCAAAACTATCGTTACACAAATCCCACCATTGTACCTGTTATTTGGAAATACCCAAAATCAAATAAAAAATTGACCACGCCTATGAGAACAGAGAGAGAACAAGGAAGCGAGAGATCAGAGACGAAGCTTTCCAGAAAAGTACTGAACTTTTGATTCCCTCTTGTTCATGAATCAATACCCAAGTCGACAATTTTGGAAGCCAAAGATTCGATTTTGGAGTCTCTCAAACCTGAAGGGAGCCCTTTGATTGTTAGATTTGATTTCGTCTCGAGCTTTTCGTTGGATCCGAGAAAAAGGTTTTGTGCTCTGAAGAATCTGAGGTTGAGCTAAGGCACACGTCGATTGATTTGTTCCTTTGGTGTTCTATCAAAAGGTCTGTTGACAAAATCTTCTCTGTTTTGGTTCTGTTTTTAAAATCCCATGTTATACACAAGACAGAGAAGATTTTGACAACAAACCTTTTGATCCTGAAGAGTATAAGCAAGTCTAGTAAAGTTTATTTGTTCTTTTCATGTTCTACTCTATGGTCAACTAATGTTTGTGAGCTTGAAAACTATGTTAGGTTTTTGATCGTGACTCTCTTTGCGTCTCTATTTTTTCTACGGCTTTGGTTCACCCAAATAATCTTTGCTTCAACTCTCCAAACTCAAAAGCTTGAGGAAGTATTCTTCTACGAGACTGCTTGCCAAGTATGAAAGCTAAGATACTGCTTTGGTTCTGTCCTTCCAAGTATGCAAGCTAAGGTACTGCTTGACAAGTATGCAAGCTAAGGTACTGCTTTGGTTCTGTCCTTCCAAGTATGCAAGCTAAGGTACTGCTTGACAAGTATGCAAGCCAAGGTACGCAATGCTGATTTTCTAATTTTTGTTTTGGATAAATATGCATCTTGTTGATATCTTTATGGGCTGCTCCTTAGAAAATTGAATAATATGATGGGCTTTTTTCGTTTAGTTGTTTAATTAGGGTTTAGGTAGGTATGCACATATATATAAAATCAGTAACATGGAGAAGAGCTTACAAAACTGATAGGATACGAGCATCAATCATCTCTTTTATTTGTCAAAGTGAGTATTCTTTTTCATCACTTTGGCTTACTGGAATGTGTAGTTTCAGATTGGTTTCATTATTTTGTTTAGTTTCATGAATTTGGATGATGTTTGTCTTTGAATATTGTTCCTTTTATGGGTTTGAGTCTTTTGACGATCAATATAAAACCTGTTAATTCACTATTTTAGATATGGTTTTACAAAGACTATAGATTTATTATCTTGGTTCTTATAATCTTGTGTTGTTATATGACTAGTTACCTTCCAAACAATGGGAGATCCAAAAGACGTAAAAGGTAAAGGTCAATACCACTCATGGTCTGGACCTGAGCACAAGTTGTTATTGAGGTTACTAGTGGATGCAATCAATCAAGGTTTTCGTGATGCCAGCGGCAAATTCAACAAACTGACGGTCGAATCCAGAATACTAACAACTCTACAGCAAGAAGTTGGATCTAAAAAAACCTACGGTCAGTATAAAAATAGGATGAAAATCTTGAAGGGTAGGTACCAAGTGTTTGCAGATTTTCTTCGTTGTAGTTCTGGTTTTGGATGGGACTCTGAAACGAAAAAATTCACAGCAGATGATGAAGTATGGAAGGTCTATCTGCAGGTAAAAAATTATAATATGAAATTCATGCTTATGTTGGTGTTGTTTACATATGATTCTTATTATAGTGATCTTTTTTTTAATAGGCTCATCCAAATAATAAATATCTGTGTGATGATTCGTTTGAAGATTTTGAAGAGCTAAGGATATTTGAACAGAATACTGCAACTGGGCAGAATGCTGTGGGACTAGGTGATTCTGTTGATGCAGGATCCTATCAATTTGAAGAGAACGAGAAGACAAATGATAATGATTTTGTCCACGTGATAGATGAGGGAGGAGGAATAGAACACCAGCAAACATGTGAACCTTCATCAAGAAAAAGCATTGGAGAAAAGCTTTCACATAGAAAGAAAGCTAGGACGGATGCATATAACTCGGAAAGGGTTTGTGAGGAAGTTACAGAAATCAGTAGCCAAATTTTTGACATGATTCAGAAAAGATGGGTGAAGGAAGCTGAAGAAAAAGAAGCTGAAGACAAAGCTAACAATGTTTGGGATGCTATCAAGGAAATTCCTGACTTGGATGATGATTTGCGTTATGAGGCGATGACCCTTGTTCACACCTTAGGCATGAAATCTGGTTTCGTGAATATGTCCATAACAGATCGTTGTGGATGGATTAGAAGAAATCTCCGTAAACCAAGTGGCTGAAGTAACATGATCGGAGTTCTAAAGATAGTTCGTCATCTTGGAGTTTTTATTTCTTTAAAGTTGAGTTTTTATTATTACTTTAGCTATGGTTTTGTTTCTTCTTTGCAGAATTGTTATGTTTTTTGTTCTTTATATGTTATGGTTTTTGTTTTTTTTTACTACAATGGTCTAATTTTATTTATTTATATACGACACTATCTTCTTGTTTTCTCCTACAATGGTATAATTATATTTTACATAGGAAAGTAGTATATTCTGTTCAAAGTAAACATTGATTTTGGCGGCTAAATTTGGCGGCTAATTCGTTAGGATACGATTCCTTAATGATTTGTGTAACCTTATTTATTTGTCCTCTTCTTCTCTAGCTAAAGTTCATCACCGCCGCTTTATATTAGCATTATTTCACACTTTGTTCACCAATTATCATTATTTCACACTTTGTTCACCACTTAGACAGTTTCTTATGACTTGTTATTTATGTTTTTGTGCAGAGATTTCAATGGCTCATATTGTTAATGCAAATGAAGAGATACAAGTTAGGAAAAAGAGAAAAAAGATGTCAAATTTCAAGATAGACGTTGATATTCTCTTACTGGTCTTTTCTATCATTGTGAAGGTACGTAATGTCGTTTCACGTATTCCACAAATACAACGTGAAATTAGAAGATCAACTACAACACTTGGACATGAATACATACAAAATGCTTTGGTTGAAGATCCTAAACATTTTCGACATCTATATCGTATGTATCCGGATGTGTTTTTGAAGTTATGCTCTATTATAAGAGTAAAGATGGGATTAAAAGATACAAGATATGTTTCAGTTGAAGAAATGCTAGCCACCTTTTTGTTCATTGTTGGTCAAAACTCAAGGTATATTCAGGCTCAAGATAGATTCAAGAGGTCAAGATTCTCAATAAGTACAAGTTTTCATACAATTCTGAAAGTGTTAAACGCACTTGCTCCAAGTTACATGGCCAAGCCTGAAACAACAGTGCCTCCAAAGATAAGAGATAGCACACGATTCTATCCTTATTTTAAGGTACATGTAGTTCTTCTCTTATGCATTTTTTAAATACCGCAAAAAAGTTTACATGTTTCTATATTTTATTAGGATTGTGTAGGAGCTATTGATGGAACGCATATTCTTGCGATGATAAGTGGAAAGGATTCATCTAGCTACCGCAATCGAAAAGGACAACTATCACAAAATGTTTTAGCTGCATGCAATTTTGATTTAGAATTTATATATGTTCTTAGTGGATGGGAAGGTTCAGCTCATGATGCTAAAGTATTACAAGATGCTTTAACAAGAAATTCTAACAGATTACAAGTTCCAGAAGGTATGTCTGGTTCTTATGAAATATTGATGTGTTATTTTTGTATTTTCTTAAAATTATTTGTATATGTTATATGATTTCAGGAAAATTCTATTTAGTCGACTGTGGATACGCCAATCGTCGTAATTTTCTGGCTCCATTTCGAAGTACTCGCTATCATCTTCAAGATTTTAGGGGACAAGGCTAAGATCCTGTGAATCAAAATGAGTTGTTCAATCATCGTCATTCATCCTTGCGAAATGTGATTGAGAGAATTTTTGGCATCTTTAAGTCAAGATTCCTCATCTTCAAATCTGCTCCACCATTTCCATATAAAACACAAGCAGAGTTAGTTCTTGCATGTGTTGTTTTACATAATTATCTTCGTAAAGAATGTCGTTCAGACGTGTTTCCTGAAGAAGTTGTTATCGCTGATGATAATGAAATTGATGTTCAAGAAATAGGTGAAGATGAGAACATGGATGATGATGTTCAAAATGGCACTCAAGAACAACAAAGAGTGAATGCTAATAATTGGAGAGCAAATATAGCAGCAACCATGTGGACATATGCTATGCATATGGGATCTTGATGCAGCAACAGTTTACGTTGTTTTTAGATGTTATCTCTGCTACTATGTTTTTTAATTTATCTTTCATGTTATGGTTTATGAATTTGGTTTTTTGATAAACAATTTTGATCTATTATATTGGCTTTTAGTAAGTTCTGGAGCTTTCTTGAATATTGTCAAGAGACAGCTGTTCAAACTTGTTGCAGAGATTGAATTAGAAGAAGTACAAGACGAATTGATTATGTAATATGCCATTGGATTTTCTTGCTTTTGGGATCTCGATGAGTCAACCTCAGGAAGTTGGATATGGAAGAGTATCTGCAAACTTTGATCTATAGCTCTCTCTCTCTCTCTCTCTCTCTCTCTCTCTCTCTCTCTCTCTCTCTCTCTCTCTCTCTCTCTCTCTCTCTCTCTCTCTCTCTCTCTCTCTCTCTCGTTCTCACAAACGAAGGAAGAAGACAAAATATTGAAATTTCACGTTTTTACTGTGTTGGAAAAAATAGTGAATACTTCATGTTTTAAAATAATTGGACTTTGAAAAGTACTCTGAAATTTAAGTTCAAATGATCTCAAGTACTCTAAATTTTTTAAAAAATCCTATCCAAATCTATTTTCCTTTTTTTAAATCCCACCCATCGTTTTGGGATTTAACCCAAATCTCTTTAAACTCCAATATTTTTTCAAATCCACCCAAACTTTTAAAATCCACATTTCAATACATCCCCCTAAATCAATATGAAATGATATTCTGATTTCTTTTTCTTTTCTTTTTTTTGAAAATATCATAGTATATCACTAAGATATTTTGTTATTAGCATATTCAGAAAAATCATCAAAATAACATTAATTAAAAATCAAAATAATATTTTAGTTTTTATTTAATAGATTTGAGTTTAGTAATTAAGATTTATGATTTAATATTTAAGGAAAATGTTAGGATAAAAATTCAGGAGGTGTTGTGAATCTAAAATTTGAGGTGATTTGATTTTTAACGAGTTTTAGATGATTTTATATGAACTAAAAGTTTGATATAAGCTTTGTTAAACTATTCTAGAATATCACCTAAAACCTTGAAATTTGAGTTTTTATTATTTTAACTAAGAAATTTCATTCAAACACTCAAAGTCTCAAAAATAAGTTGAAAACTTTAAACTCTATAACTTGATATACTAGGGGCGTGTCCGCTTTTCGCGCGGAATATTATTACAATGCTGTTAAGTATGATATTTTGGATAATCTAATTATGTGATTTTCTTTATGGGTTTTTTGCAAAATTAACTCAAAACTCAAAGTCAACCACAAAACTAACCTATGATTTTTTTTGGAATTTTCATTTTCCCTATTCACCACACAAGTTCAAATTATTCACGAAAATGCCATTAATTTTTTTTTTCGAAAATAATTTTTTACTCTCTCAACCTCATCTTCTTCAAGTATTTACAAGATTGTCATTGCCATCAATACACCAACTAGGGGTGTCAAATTGAGCTAGCTCGCTCAACTCAGCTTAGCTCATAGTTAGCTCGGCTTTTTCATGAGCTAGCTCAGTTCAGCTCATTTATTATATGAGTTTCAATATGTAAACTCGAACTCAGATCATCTAGATCATGAGTTAAATGAGCTAACTTGTGATCTAAATAAAAATAATTATAATAAAATAAAATAGTGATAGAATAACTTCTATAATATTGTTCAAAATTTAAATATTAAAAAATCCAAAACATAAATATTAAATACTAAATAAAAATGAACACATGACAAAAATAAAGAAAACAACACCTAATATAAATTAAACTAAAACAAAACCAATGATCCAAATCCCTATTCTTCCTGAGAGTCTTGAGCCAATTTATCTTCAATTTCATATATGTATGTTTTACATTTTAATTTTAGAAGAGAAATATGATTAATATAGATATTATCTTTTAAGAAAATTTGGTTTGACATTTTAATTTTAGAAGAAAAATATGATAAATATAGAAATAATCTCTTTTTTACATAAAAAAATAGAAATTATCTCTTTTTTACATAAAAAAATAGAAATTATCCAAATATAATATATATAAAATATATTATATATTATTGTAAGTACGAAATGAACAAGCTCATGAGTCAGTTCATGTTCATTAAAGATCGTTCATATAACTCGTGATCTAATTTAAGCTCGATCATTAAACTCATTTATTAAATGAGCTTAAATATAGAGATCGTGCTCATGAAAAAACGAGCCGAGCTGAGCCAAATCATGAGCTATAGCTCATTTTGACACCCCTAACACCAACCACCATTAACAACCAATTTGAAGTTCTTAATGCACCTAAAATCGATTTACACTTCCTCGTTTCTCAATTCTTATGAACTAAAAACAATATCTCTTTACTTTATCTCCATATTCATCCCAAAAAACCCAAGATTTTGATTCTAAATTTTTTTTATGGTTCATAGAGGCATTGAAGGTTACGATTCTTGGGGGTCACTTTCGTTTGAGCTTCTGTGTGCTTGGAGAAGACTTCTGTGTGCTAAGGAAGTTATCTCACTAATTTAAGGTATGAAATCGAGTTTTTATCCAGATCTGTTCGCGAAGGTAAGTCTTCTTAGCGTAGAAGACTTACCTGGAAGTCGTCTGGACAAAAGAGAGGCTAATTTTGCAATTGACTTTTAAATCTTTTTCTAGAGACGACTTATATTGAAGTCGTCCATTTTTGTTTGGATAAAAAAAAATCTCGAGAAACCAGAGACGACTTCCGTGGAAGTCGTCTGGGATAAACATGTTAGTTTTGCAATTGACCGGATTGTGTCAGAAATTTGACTTTTCCTGGACGACTTACTTGCAAGTCGTCCAGTAGAAAACCAAAAATTTAATATTTTATTATAACGAGACGACTTCCATGTAAGTCGTCTCAGGTTAGTTTTGCAATTGGAAAATAAAACGTAAATATTTAATTTACTCTATACGACTTACATGGAAGTCGTCCAAGATTTTATTCCGAGATTCTGGTCAAACCTTGCTTATCTTGGACGACTTCCATGTAAGTCGTCTGGCGGACGACTTACATGTAAGTCGTCTACAAAAAAATAAAAAAATTTGTTTTATTTTCCAATTACAAAACTAACCTGAGACGACTTACATGAAAGTCGTCTCGTTATAATAAAATATTAAATTTTTGATTTTCTACTGGACAACTTACTTTCTGACACAATCCGGTCAATTGTAAAACTAAACTGTTTATCCCAGACGACTTCCTTGGAAGTCGTCCCTAGATTTCTCGAGATTTTTTTTAAACAAAAGTATGCCAATATTTACAAAGGAAGACTTCCAAAGAAGTCTGCTGTAGAGACGACTTGTCTGGAAGTCGTCCTTTGTAATATTTTAATTGAAAAAATGACCTAAATGGATGACCTCTCTGGAAGTCTACTAGACGACCCCTGTGGATGTCATCTGCGTCAATGTTTAGTAAACTTGCATTTTCTCTAAAACTATAAAGACTTTTTTAACATTTTCTTATGAATTCATATTTATTAATGAATATTTGGGCTACTGAATGAAATTTATAACTTAATTGGTGATATTTATTAGGTTACCAACATTCATGTTAGTTAAAGTTTATAGCTATTGTGCTTTTAACTCATACATGTTCTATGTTTGCTAATGTGTTTTGTTTTATTTTTTTCAAATGGATCGTCAGTTACATGCAGTGTATGGAGAATGGTTGTTGAAAGATGGCTGTTAGAATTTTGTGGTTGATAAGTTCAAAGGAGCGAGACTGTTCTTTTTGAGGTGAAGGTTCAACACATGCTGAACTTGTTGCAATGGCTCAAGAAGATTATAACCTGGACATGAACACAGAGTCTGTGCAGTTAGCCTACTCATTACCAGAGGCAATGATGCAACGGATGACTCCAGACACCCCTCCTATTCATGTTACAAGTGATAGACAAGTTCGGAACTTGCTCGAGATAGCTAAAACGCATGAAGTACGTCTTTGTGTATCAAGTCTTAGCAAGATGAGAGCTGTTTCAGAGGAAGGGGAAGAGAATGATGAATGGGATGAAGCTGATGAAGGGAATAAAGGTGATGAAGGGGGTGAAGATGATGATGATATGGCTGAAGATGAAAATCATGATGAGGAGGAGGATGATGGGGACGAGGATGCTGATATCCCTGTTGTTGCTGAAGCGGATGATGATGCTGAGGATTACAGTGAGTATGGGAAGGTTAAAGATGAGGATCAGGAAGAGGAAGAAGATGATATGTGTTTTGAAGATTTCAAAAGGACATATGGTAGTGAAGGAGGAAGATCATATGGTACCAGGATCTATGTCAACCAGAGTTTTGCTAGTAAGGATGCATTGATTTCAGAGTTACGGTTGACAGCGGTGAGGCGTAAGTTCTCCTTCAGAATATACAAGTTAACGAAAACTCTCGCTGTGGCAACATGTCAGGTTAATGGTTGTGGATGGAAGATCAGAGCGAGTGTGAAACATGGGACAAACACTTTTTGGGTAACCAAGTATGTGGAAACTCATACATATTCCGTGGGAGACAGAATCGCCCAGCGGAAACACTGTACTCCGAAGTATGTTGGTAGGCTTTTCATAGATCGTGTTGGAATCATTGATGGGTTGAATCTGCAGCATATCAAAGATGCAATGAAGAACATGTTTGGCATGACACTTGATTACAACACTTCATACAGAGCATTTTTATATGCGCAAGAATTGGTGAGAGGATCAGCGGAAGATGAGTTTGAGCGACTGCCTTCATATTTGGAGCAAATCTCCTTAGCAAATCCGGGTTCTATCACTGGTCTAGAACTTGATTCTCTGAATAGATTTAAGTATCTATTTCTCTCATTTGGAGCTTCAATCCGAGGGTTTCAGTATCAGAGAAGGGTCATTGTGGTGGATGAGACTCACCTAAGTGGGAAGTATGAAGGTGTTATGTTAGTTGTAGCAGCACAAGATGGTAATTTTCAGATATTTCCATTGGCTTTTGCGATCGTTGATGGTGAAAATGATGAATTTTGGGAGTGGTTTTTCACAAAATTGGCGAGTTGTGTATCTGATTAGTATCCTCTGGTGATAGTCTCTGACCGGCACACGGGCATTAAGAATGCGTGTGATAAGGTGTTTCCGTGGACTATCCGAGGAATATGTTATTATCACCTTCAACAGAACATTGTCCAAAAGTATAAAGGGAAGCATCTCTTGTACTTGGTGAAAGGTGCTACTTATGCTCATACACTTTACGATTTTGACTGGTACATGGATGAGATAAGGAGTGCAAGCCCGGAACTTGCAACCTACTTGGAGAATGCCGACGTGACCCTATGGTCAAGGGTTCATTGTCGGGAGACCGGTACAACATAAAAACTAGCAACATCGCTGAATTATTAACTCCGCACTGAAGCGAGCAAGAGGATTTCCGATTCATATCCTGTTGGAGTTCATAATGGATAAGCTATCAAGGTGGTTTTGGAAAAGGAGAGAAGATGCTTTGAGTCTCACAACTCAACATAGTCGGGGGGTTGAATACTTGCTTGTTGTTCGATCGGAGATAGCGGATACAATGTCTGTCCAACAAATTGATGGATGGCGATTCTTTGTGCAAGGTGGCAAAAAGGACTGTGTTGTTGATTTGGAACATCGAAAGTGTGATTGTGGTGTCTATGGTGTCGAGAAAATACCTTGCTCTCATGCTATAGAAGCTGGATCATATGTTGGTTTGCATATCTCCACACATGTATGCCCGATCTACTCAAAAGATATTTTGTTTGCAGGATACTCAGAGAATATCTATCCTTGTGCTGGACAACAAGTTGAGGCACACACATGCTTTCCTCCGGAAGTAAAGCGTGGTCCGGGGAGACAGAAGAAATCAAGATGGCAATCTTGGTTGGAGCTATCTAGGATGAGAGGACGCACGCCCCGAAAGCAACACATGGTTTATAGGTGCTCGGTCTGCAAAGAAATTGGCCATACGCGTCCATATTGTAAGAACTGACGTGGACGACCTTCTCGTTAGTCGTCCATAAGACTTAACTCCTGGACGACCTTCTCATTAGTCGTCCAGAAGACTTAACTCCTGGAAGACCTTCTGATTAGTCGTCCAAAAGACTTTACTCCTGGACGACCTTCTGATTAGTCGTCCAGAAGACTATCTATCTGCGTATCTGTTATGACTTTGTGTTATGAACTTCTTTGTATTGCAATTTATCTGCTTCTGTTATGGGTTTACGTGTTATGAATTAATCTGTGTTATGAACTTAATTGCAACTTAAAAAGACAACAACTCCACCATTAGATTAGATTATCCGAAAGGTTACAACACTACCAAACTAATTTCCTACGAAATGATAGTTTGGTACGAGGATAGGTTACAAAAAACTACATCCTATCATGACCCTGTTACAAAAACATCACCTTCCTAGTCTGTCATACAAAAACACATTTCATCCCACAAGTTCAAGTACAAATAAAACATCATTAACCTTGTTCGTCATAAGTTCCCAGGTTCTCATCATTGTCTTCGTTCTCTTTTGCATGGCCTTGAGGAGTCTCCTTAAATATATCCAATGACATCTTCTCCCTTATAGCCTTCGCATTCTTGTTACCAAACACTGGAGGAAATGACATCCCAAGAGCATGACATTCGATGTACTTCAGAGCAAACACACCACAATCACCAGCTCGGCACTGAGGTACTCCAACGGTAACTCTCTCATATGTGTATAACTCCAGTGTGTGTTTGACATGTTCTTCGTCAGAGCCAGCGCACTCAACAAGCAGATAAGGGACCATGTTGACAAAAGGCTCCATGAGCACATCGAGGTCTACAGCTTTAATATGTGTTAAAATGTTGTCCCAGACGACTATGTGCCTCTTAGGGATCGATATCCAAATAGCAATCCAATGCTCGTTCCTGAAGTTCACTGGCGCATAAATATCATCCACATCCAGCCCCCAAACCTTCATAAATTGGCAAAAAGTTGGAACAATGCCTGCATGATAATTCCACACCCCACCAGGGAGTCTTTTTCCTAAGCCGTTGATGTCGCCCTCGTCGCTCTTAAATTCTGGGTACTTGTGGGACCACTGCCGAGAAAATACATGATCAAGAAAGCACAATCTTTCGTTCCTAAAATGATGTGGATTATCTTGGTACCGTTGCCTCAGTACATTAATAAAAACATCCATATGCTGCATATAAAACAATACAAGTAAGAGATACTTATCAGACGACTTACGCTTAAGTCGTCTAGTAAGTCTTCTGATAAGTCTTCTAGAGAATACTTACCATACGACTTAAGCGTAAATCGTCTGATAAGTCTTCTCTAGAAGACATAACAGAAGACTAATTGGTAAGTTGTCTGTTAGAGAAGACTTACCAGACGACTTAAGCGTAAGTCGTCTGATACATAACAAAAGACTAATTGGTAAGTCGTCTGTTAGGTCTTCTAGAGAAGACATAACTACTGGTAAGAGAAAAACTAGAAGACATAGCAGGAGACTTACTCCGTCGTTCAGCCTTTCTAAGGGGGTTCGGAGGATGAAATAAAACCGACTTGGACATCTTCGTGGTTTTTTGGCCATGGGTGTTTTAAAATAACTGCAAACACAAAATGTAGATAAACAAGATTTTTTGTATACTAAAGGAACCTATTATGGGAAATTCTCACTTACGGATCAAGTTTCACCCAGTCAGTGAGCAACTTCGACATCTTCTTGTCAAAGGGAGCAAAAGGATCATAGCCTTGGCCAACCCTTTTGTTTGGAATGATCACTTTGGCAGTGATTTTTCCCTTAAAAGGAGTTTGCTGTGAGGCAGCAAGTTTCCTTGCTCGCTCACTCTTTCCACGGACATGTACCATAGCAGCATCCCTCTTTCTCTGCCTTCTAGTTTCCCCCTTCTGTAAATCTGAATTAGTGGGTACTTCTTTGTCCAATACAAGAACGCTAGGTTCACCACTCTGTTCTGGAGGTTTCTCCTCGGGCTCATTTGCTATCACAAGACTCAGGTCTTTCGAGGAATTTGGTTCTTGGGGGTCATTCTGTTCTGCTTTCGCCCCATTCACATTTTCACTCTGCAA
The DNA here is from genome assembly GCF_020379485.1 of Brassica napus. Lineage (NCBI taxonomy): Eukaryota > Viridiplantae > Streptophyta > Magnoliopsida > Brassicales > Brassicaceae > Brassica > Brassica napus. Next base: position 53,947,064 of record NC_063452.1, on the reverse strand, counting down.
TTTCGATGTACAAAATGTGTTTATAAAATATTAACCAAATATCCAATTCACACAATAAACAAAATCCATACATAAGCAATGATCCTTCGAGCTCACTCCGGGCAGTATTCAGCGGCTCTCTCTGGCCCGCTTCTTGTTTTACAGTTTGTTGGTGTATATATGGAATAATCATGGATAGTTCTTATATGGGATGCGTCAAGTCTAGTCCTGGACGATCCACTGCGGGTTCTCCGTTGAGGGTGCGCGAGAGGAGGTTAGAAGTTGGTCTTGTCAACCACGACTCTCTTTCTTGGTGGCGACGCGTATGGAACCGGTCGGCTTCAAAGGCTTGATCTTGGGCTGCCTCTTGTCCACCTTGGTGGTGCTGATCTCTCTGTCTTCTTGGTATTGTTCTTGCAGTGTGGCGATCCTTCGAGGCTGTCTCTGTCTAATAACGCCCCGTCTGGTCAATGCGGGTGTGCTTGAGTTCTGGCGTGGCTGTCTGTTCGTGTTGGCGGATGCTCAGGATGTCTACAACGAGCTGTTCTTCGACGAGCTAGATCATAAAGAGCGGATCATCGGGGATGCCAAAATTACCGAGTTCCGATTCTCAATATAACTGTGGTTCTTCCATTTGCGGCAAGATGTAAGTGCAGACTGGCGGAGGCCTCCGATTAGCGGTTTTGCTTATTGTGTCTGTCCCTTCTAGATTAGATCGAGTTGATGTTTAGGTTTTTTTCTTTTTTTGTGCTTCGTATTGTCATTGTACTTCTGTCAAAAATCTGAAAATTGGTAATAATATCTTTACATTTTTATCAAAAATAAAATAAAAAAAAATATGAGCACTCTTCAAATTCAAGCTCAAGAATAGTGCATGCCTTGCAATAAGGTCGGTCGCAGCCGATGGGGAAACACCTTCTCCTATTCCCACCTGGAATTACAAATCTATGTGCTAAGACAAAGACATATTGTACGCTAAAGCAGGGTGGGGAGGAACAGAGAATATAAGAGCTTAAGAGATGTGTAACAAGACCATGACTCTTGCAAGAAACCAGAACGATTGCATACAAAAAATATATGGATCAGCTTACCAAAATTCGAGAAAACATTAAACCGGGCATAAAACCAGCATGTAGTGAAACAAGAGCTGTGGCGAAAGACCATGTAAACACACCAACCTCCAGCACTTTTCTGCATTAGAGAAAATAAAGGATGCATAAAGCAAGAGCAGCCCTGAGGAAGAGCTTAGGGGAAAAAAAAAGACAAACCTGCCGCCAAAAATCTTGGAAAGCCAACCACCAGGCAACCGGCTCAAAGGCATAACCCCAAAAGAAGGATGATTGGACAAGACCAGCCACAGAAGAGCTCTCCATCCAAACTGGTGTGACATTGGTATTATAGCACCTGCAATGCTCACCACACAATCATCATCTGTCTATCACATGATGATATCCAGAAGTGAAAATGAAAACTTTTTTGTTCAAGATGAAACAGAGACTCACTCACCAAATAGAGCGTATTCTTCATCTCTGTTTGACTTTGGAGAGAGGAGGACAGGTGGAGCAATATAGAGCTTGTGGAGAGAACAGTGTTAAATGTGGGTCCCGCTTCGGCGTCAAAAGCTTAGCATGATTATTGGAGGTTTTTAAGGTGGAGTTGGTAACGGAATAAAAGAATCCGTCTCTTAACTTTTAACTAAAAATGCTAAAAACCGGCTCTTAGGCCATGCGCATCAGGGGCTTTAGACGGGTTCACGGGCCCGAGTTCTAAGGCCGGAGTGATTAAAAAGCAATAAAAAATGGCTTTGTTTCGACGAAACGGGCCTTACGGTTGATCCGCTATGAAGCGGTTTTAGCCACGCGTCATGTCCTGCTTGGACGAAACAAACCGCTTAGAGGGGGAGGAAAGACGGGTTTCCCCGTGTCTCTTCTCATTTTCTCTTCTCGAAAGAAAAGCTAGGGTTTGTTGTGTGAGAGGCGATTATACGAGCGACGCCGAGTCTTGCCGTTTTTCTCGTTCAAATCGACGACGGAAAGTCTTCTCCACGACCTCTGGTGAGTATCGAGTAGATCGACGGTTTAATTTCGTCGATTTTGGTCCAAATCGTTTAGTGAGATTTGATATCAATTTGGGGTTTTCGAGTTTCGGATGTAAATCGATAACTGGGTTTTGATTAATTGATGTAAATCGACATGCGCGTTTAATTTATGGTTTGTTTTAAGGTTCATTTCTTTGGGATCTAAATCGAATTGTGAAAAAAAAATATTGGGGGTTTTTGGTGAGGGATCTAAATCCAGTAGTAGTATGATTAATGATTCTGTTCTCATTGATTTCTAATTGGGTTGCATTTTTTCATATTGTTGTGTTAAATATTGTCGATTAATTTGACAGGATTGTTGTGTGTTCTTGTTGCATGCATAGGACAGGAACATAATCATAGAACTATACATAGGACATGAATATAACCGGACTTGGCTCATTTAGAATTGTTTTCATGCATGATAGGATTAGACCTTTGAACCGAATTTTTGACATAGCAAAATAGATAGCATCAATGGTTACTAGTCGATTAACAGCTTCAGTATGCTTTCTTGAATGGAAAAACAAAACCACATTTTTGATTTCTATAGTTCTGTGGTCTTGTGTGGTCTATAGTAGTTGGATGCCATTTTTTAAATTGGAACTCGATTAATACATGTAATTGGAACTCGATTGTTGCAGATGGAAACTCCCCGAGAACCTCATTTCTTCAAGCCTCTTCTTCCTGGTTGGCAAAGTGGCGTGGTATTCTCAGTTCTTGAAGCCTATTTTTCCTTATTTTGTATGTTGGTATTTAGGATTTATGTTTAACTATTCCTTCTCTTACTTGCAGGCAATACCACTTGACTTCTACTCAAAACACATACAAGGGGCTGAGATCAATAAACCATGGAAGCTAAGTCGGACGCTTCGGATCAAATTTGGGAGGTGATCCGAGAAGGCAGGACACTCACCAGAGGTTGGAAAGAGTTCACCGAAGCACATGATCTTCGCATCGGTGACATTATCATCTTCAAACACGAAGGAGACATGGTCTTTCATGTGACTCCTTTTGGTCTTAGCTGTTGTGAGATTCAGTATACACATCCTCACATCGACGCTGATGATGCTCCTACTTTCTCATACGACTACTGCTTCTTGGCTGAGGTTACTGCTACAAATCAAAAGGACGACAAAATGGTGAGTAAAATTTTGACTATGTTACACACCATATTTAGTTATTTCTTTGTTTGTACTACTGCTTCTTGGCTGATGTTATTTCTATGTTTGTAGTTTCTTCCTGTGGAAGCTATGTGGTGTGGTGCTTTGAACCAACAATGCAAAGAGGTCAAACTTCAAAACAAGGAGGGAAAGTCATGGACTGCGAGCTTCGGATTTAGCGAATCAGACGGCGCATATTACATCAGTAGAGGGTCGAGAAAGTTCTGTCGTGATAACAGATGCACCAACGGAGCTTTGTTTGTGTTCAACGTGGTTGGAGACGGGATGACAACTCCATTACTGTGTGTATGTCCGGAAAGGAAGGAGTGTACTGAACTACTGATCAACCACTTCAGCAGAATCGATGGTAAGTCTTCTCATTTGACTTGTTTGTGTTGTCTATATCTTCAATGTTACTACTTTGCTTATGCTTTAACTTGTGTTCTCTTCTTCTACAGGTAGCATTGCTTCTACCTCACGAAATTAGATGGCTCTTTTGCGGTCTTTCCTCTCTATCATCTTAACTTGTTTCTTTTTGTATTTCGGTTTGTAAAACTTGAATGGTTTTTCTATGTGAACTTTTATGCTAAGTTAAACATTTTCGAACTTAATTCCTTTGTTGAATGCGTAGACTGATCATCGAACAAAATGTTTCTATGAATTGAATTTAAGTTAAGAAACAACAAAAAGTTTTAAAACATAGCTTTTCTACATCTGAAAACACAAACCAAAATATTAAAACATATTTTGAAACCAAAACTTAAACTCCAAAACTAAAATATAGCTTTTCTACATCTGAAATGGCACTCTTTATCCCGATGATATGTTCGAGATTTAGAGAATCATGATCGTTTGAAAGCTAATTTAGTCTAAAATATTTGGCAAAAGTTTGGTTTCTCGTTTTATGTAATCTACCCTTAATGTATTGAATAAAATGTTTTCATCAATTTTATAATATATTTTAATATTTTATTCATGTATTCTGAATAATTTTTAATTTAAAAAAATAAAAAAATATTATTATTTTATTTCTATGAACTCCTTCTTCGGGTCCACTAATGCAGAAAACAACAAATTCGGGTTCATAACTGTTCTTGGGCCCAGAAAAAATATTAAAAAAATTTGGTGAACCCCAAAGTGGGTTCACCAATGCTCATGCTCTTAAATAAGAGTTTTAAGAACCGGTTCTTAACTTTTTTAGTTAAAAGTTAAAAGACAAATTCTTATATTTAGCTAAAAAACCCACACTAAAATCTCCCAATAATCATGCTGCGTGACTCTCGTAAACTACCCCAAAGTCAGCATCTTTCTTCCAAACAAGTGGTTTAGAGATTTTTCAGACATTGTTTGGTAATTAAAAAAAAAACAAGTCTTTGAAGTTCGTGTTCTTCTTGCATACTAAAATAATAATATCTTTTGGGTAATGGAAACAAGTGACGAAATCATGATCGTCTTCTTGTTTATATTCCATAAGCACTTCTTTGGTCTAAATAATGCTACATCAAACAAAGATTAATCTCAAACCAGTGTGGAGAAGCAAATGGAGAAGCCAAAGTTCAAGACTGTTCAAGAGGTGATTGCATCCGGCGAAGGACTACCGGAAAGATATCTCCACACACCCACTACCGAAAGTCAACCACTTGACGCTCCCGTGCCGGAGATGGATATTCCGGCCATCGATCTCATCCTTCTCCTGTCTCCTTCTGAGTACGGTCGACAAGAGTTGAGTAAGCTTCACTCTGCGCTCTCTACATGGGGCGTTGTTCAGGTTTGACCCTTTTTAAAAAATATGTAGTAATTAAGTTCTGGTGAAAATCTTGGAGTTCTGATCTTTTGTTAACTGAAGCAGGTGATGAATCATGGAATGACAGAAGCGTTTCTTGAAAATATCTACGAGCTGACCAAGCAGTTCTTTGCGCTTCCGACCGAAGAGAAACAAAAGTACGCTAGAGAGATTGGTAGTATTCAAGGATACGGTAACGACATGATTCTGTCTGATGATCAAGTTCTTGATTGGATCGACCGTTTGTATCTCACTACTTACCCTGAAGATCAACGTAAACTTCACTTCTGGCCTGAGATTCCAGCTGGTTTCAGGTAAAAGTTCATACTTCTACTCAATGTTCAAAAAATCGTTAGGCCTTTATATTAGAGGCTTTATAGAGGAATTTTTAGAACACTGCTTTGGTTATTGACTTTGGTGATTTTTTCAGGGAAACTTTACATGAATATACAATGAAGCAACAAGTAGTGATTGAGCAGTTCTTTAAAGGCATGGCAAGATCGTTGGAACTAGATGAGAATTGCTTTCTAGACATGTATGGAGAAAACGCTATGATGGATACAAGATTTAACTTGTATCCACCATGTCCAAGGCCAGACAAGGTTATTGGTGTCAAACCACATGCTGATGGCTCTGCTTTCACTCTTCTCTTACCTGACAAAGACGTGGAAGGGCTTCAGTTCTTGAAAGATGGCAAGTGGTATAAAGCTCCTATCGTTCCTGATACTATTCTGATCAATGTTGGAGATCAGATCGAGGTAAGATCTCATGTAAAATATTGCAAATGGTTGGTGTAGAATTGAGATACTCTCTCGTTGGTGTTCAGATAATGAGCAATGGGATATACAAGAGTCCGGTTCATAGAGTGGTGACTAACAGGGAAAAGGAAAGGATATCTGTTGCAACGTTTTGTGTTCCTGGTGCGGACCAAGAGATTCAACCTGTAGATGCGCTTGTGACCAAGACAAGACCAAGATTGTATAAGACGGTTAAGAAGTATGTTGAGCTCTACTTTGAATACTATCAACAGGGTCGAAGACCGATCGAAGCTGCTTTGATCTGATGATACTTTTCAAGTCTTGTTCTTGGTTTTTTCACAAATGAATCTGTTTCTTTCATTGCTAGATCACTAAAGAGAATAATACAGTTGCTTTGATTTTTGAACTGTGAGGTCTGCATTGTGTTGCTACTTTTGAGAATACTATGAGGTCTGAAGTGAGATTGAGATTTGGGTGTGGTTGTGATTTGAATGTGAAGACCAGAATTACACTACAAGAAAAATGAGTTTTATTAGCGGAGGAAAACGCTATATAACGATACAATAGCGGTTTTTGAAGCGTTGTATCATCGCCCGTGATAATAGGTAAAGGACATTACATAGCGGTTTTTAACACTGCTATCTTTTCTTCCGCTACGATAGCGCTTTTCTATCTGCAATTAAATATTCTTTAATAGCGTATAATTTTTGTTATTATTACATTATTAAAAAATAAGAAAAAAAATAAGAAAAAAAATTTAAAATTTTATATATCAATTCTTTTATACCGATACATGAAAGTAAACTAAACTAAACCAATTTTTTAAAGAAAAATTGAAAAGCTAAACCTAAAACTAAAACCTAGTCTACGTTCTTTCTCCGCCTCTCTTCTTCTTCTTCTCTTGCCCGCCTCTCTTCTCTTCTTGCTTGAATCTACCTCCATCACTACAGCTAGCTTACCCTTCCTCTTCCATTATGACTTCGTAGGCCTCTTTTTGTGCATCGCCCGTCGTCTTCGTAACTCCCCGCCGTCTTCAACCTCTTTGTACGTCGGCCGCCGCCTCTGTCTCTGGATCATCATTACCTCCTTTATGTCATCATTATTCCAGATCTGTAAACAAAAGCAATAGATTTTATTTAAAAAAAGATGAAAAGAAGATGAACGCTTAAGTAGAGATAGACCAAGGGGAGGAGGCGAGGGGTCATGGTTTCCAGACTTGAGCAGAGGTGGTGAGCTTAAATCCGTGACGACAGACAGCAAGTTTGAGAGATCGTGAGATGAGGATTGAAGAGATAGTGAGAGAGGAGGAGACGAGAGATTGCTAGAGAAGAAGAGACAAGAAATGCAAAAAAAAAAAATATTAAAGTGAATCACTTATGCTCCTTAGATCGAGTTAAATCTACGGTGGAGATCAAATATAGAAGCTATCCTCACCCTCCTGTTTTCACCAATGAAAAAATTTTCTCTTTGTTTTATTAACTGACCAATTAGAAAAAAAAAAAAAAGATTAACAAAAGAATGAGTTATAACGATTGGATTAAAACCAATCAAAAATTGTTTTATTGTGTAACTAATTTTATTAATATATAACCTAAATTATCATTTACGTTTATAAAGTTAATGAAGAACTATTGAATTTCAGATTTAAAGTATAAGATTTTAGAGCAAAAGTCTATGTGATAGAGTTCTAAGGTTAGATTTAAGGTTTGAAAAATTAAATTTGAAAAGATTATATTTTTATAAGTATTATCTTTCAGATTTTTGATAAAAAAAAAGGTTAAGGTTTTGTGTTGAAATTCTGTGAGTATAGATATAATAAATTTATTTTAGTCTTAACGTGTATGTTTTAGTATTGAAATTTTAGAACTATCAAATATGAAGTTTATGATTTTAGATTTAGAGATTATGTATAATATAGGGTTTGTATTTAATGTATATAGGTTTGGTGTTTAATTTTAAAATATTTAAGTTTATAGTTCTATATTTAAGATTTGGAGTTTAATTTCTAAAATATTATAAGGATTATAACTATATTAGTTAAATTTAGCTTTTTAGAGTATATGGTTCAGAAGTTTGTTTAGGGTTTAAGGATTCAAAAAGTATACTATAATAACGTTTATTATTTTATGTGCTATTAAATGAATACTATCATAGCGTTTCCAATTATGCCGCTCTATCATAGCGTTTCCAAAAATACAAACGCTATCTAAAACCATCGGATATGTCAACTATAGCAGAAAACGAAAAAACGCTATCCTGGTCTGCTATTAAAACACATTTTTCTTATAGTGTTAGCTTGATTTTTTTGGAATGGTAGATGCCAAAGAAATTCCACAAGTGAATGGAAACACACAATAATAAAATATTCCTTCAGTTAATTTATCTTTTTTAGTAATTTTGATTACATAACTACTAGATGAATTAAATATTTGGGAAATTGGGAAAACAGTCCATATTGAAAATAGTCTATCTATATATACCTTTATTAATTTGTCAATATTGACACAATTACCTTTACATTTCCTAAATAATTATCAGATATTATATATAACTCAGAAAAATATAAAAATCTATAAACTCATGTGAATTTTTAACATGTTTAACTATACAAATTTTTTAAAAAAAAATTGTTTGCCAATCTATGTTTTCTAGAATATATATTATAACCATTTTTGCAAGGATATAATGGATATTCTAATTTTTATATACGTTTTAGATAGGTTATCTATCTATATATAAAATTGATTTTTTCTCTTCTGCTGACAAGTGGCAGGGGGTTTTTCAACACATGTCATCCAAGTATTTTTTTTACATTTTAGACACTTCTTTTTTTAGATTATTGCAATTTGGCCAAGTACTTTCTAATTGTACACTATCTAGTCATTTTCGCACTAACTATTATCGTATGAAGTTTGATAATCTATTTATTGTTCACTAGAATTATATTTACATATTTAATTTATTCACGACTAAAAATAACATAAATTTTGTTATTTTATTATTTTTACTATTTCCTATTATTTAATTTACAAATTATATATTTATTTAACTATTAAAAATATAAAATGACCAAACTAATAAGAAGAAATTAGAGTGCAATAACTTAATCAAAACATAAAACTTCCACTGTCAGAGAGAAAAAACAAAATATCATAGTAACACTAACTCAAAAAAGGTTTGGAGCTGAAAAAAGATCAACAAAGAAACTAACCTATCTCATCTTACCATATAATATAATGTCTTGGATAGAATAAACAGATGTCAGAAAAAAGTAAAAACATAAAATATGAGAAATCAATCTCCAGAACACAAAGGATCGCGATCAAGCACCAGCGCAAAAAAAAATCAAAAAAGTGGGTCAAAGAAAAAATAATCATCGTAAGAACAAAGTCACCACGAAACAAAAAGACGCAAGTCTAAAGCACCGGAAGCACAACCACCAGCTAAGAGATAAAAAAAACACCTCACAAACTAAACAAGCACATACAAGGCGTCCATGCCATCGAAAAACCACAAAACTCTGAATAGAAGAAACCAAATCTCCAAAAGACTAACTCCGAACACCTGCACCAAGGGATGCATGAGAAGAAGATAAACAACCTGAGTGGGGGAGAATGGAAGCCAACCACCAAAAAACAAAAGCTTAAGCTTGAGACCATAAACAACCTTTCAAGCGCACAAAGCATACGTAGAGAAAATACTTTTCAAGCCTGGAGTAGCAAATATGGCGAAAGGAAGAGCCACCAGAGACGTGATCAGCGATGACAGGTGCAACGAGATGAGAGAACAAAGAGATAAAAAGAGACAAAATAAAATCAACAAACCGTGTAGCCATCCTCGAACTATGAAAAAGAGATGGAAGTTAGATCACCAAAACCAGATCTTGAAAACCAAGACAAACAGAGACTATCGACGACAAACCAACGACGAGGAAGACAATATCAATGACAAGTAAACTCTGACCCAACCCAACGAGATGTAGTTTCTAACCTTAGCCAAAATCTAAGAAAAAAGAGGACCAATATTGACCGAAATAACCTACAACTTTGTAAGAAACAACCGCACGACATGGAACTAATATGTCTGATCTATAATAAATACCAGATAATCTCACAGAAAAAGAAGGTGAGGAAAAACAAGAGCTCGGAGGTGAGTCTTTTCCCAGTGATAGTGAGAAGCACTGCACACTGTAGAGGTAAATGAAATACATAGATGGTGACGGCTCAATGTCAAAATATGGGGAAGAGTGCAAAAAACATCTAAAAAGAGTAATGTTAAGAAATGTGAAAAATCAAAATACAATTTTGACGTCGTTAATCTTAGAATCAACAAATGCCTAAAAGAAAAGTTATTGAAACTCAATATGTTTTACATCCGAAACTCACTTCACCACTAACAAGTAGCATTATACATACAACAACACATTATTAAATGACAAACACATAATATATTAACTTATTACCTACTACTACATAATATAATAAAACACAAAATAATGATCTTCGCAAATAAATATTGACCACATAATCACATCATCCAAAAAATCATATTTAAAAACAATAAAATAATATTCCGCGTATATATTGTAACGTTTTCTCTGTGATCTAAATATAGAATACGCTAACTTCTGTTCTAACCGCTTTTATTTGTTAATACAATACATATTTTAAGCTTTGCACTGTATTTTAAAAAACATGAAAATGTTAATTTATGTTCTATTTTTTACTTTACTATCTTTCTTAGATAAAACAACTACTATTACGTGTGTGCTATGTTTTAACGGATTATAATTTATATTCTCACCATATCTTTATCGTTCTACCATGCTGAGAACATATAATATATATTTTGGTTTAATCTATTTTTTAATCTGAGAAATTTTAGGAAACAATCATAAATGATTTTATTTAAACTTATATGAGTTATTTTTTAAAAAATTTTGAATATAATTATTATAAAATACATGATTTTTATTTTGTTAAAAATTTGATGTTATGCATAATGTAATTAATATGTATATTTGACTTATATATAATTACAGTTAAAGCGTCGTGTTATGTTTTTTATTTATATGTAAATAAAATATTTCAAAATTTTGATTTTATATACAATATAAATAAGTTTTTTTTTAGTTTTATATTTTTATTTTTATTAATTTTATCAGTTTTTTAGTTTTATTTTTTTTTACGTTTATTTGATTTGTGTATATATAATTAAAATATGAAATTAAATTATATTCTAATGAAATATCTTTTTATCTTTTTACTATTTTATCAAATACAGCTTTGATTATATACTATAAATATATTTAAAATACTGTATAAATTACATAAATAAAAATACGAAATTAAATTATATTTGGATGAATATATTTTTTCTTTTTAATTTTTATTAAATATAGAATTGATTATGAATTATACATATATTTAAAATATTTTACAAAATACATAAATTATTAGTTTAATAAATAAAAACAATATAAACTACATAAATTCGTAATTATTAAACATAAACTGTAATTTAAAAATTAAATTAGAGGATTATAAGGTTAATTTCATATTAAAAATAATCAAAGGTATAGACAAAATTATAAAGTCAGGTATTAAATGTCAAATAGATTTTGAATATGGCCTTATTAATTAACCAATTTCTCCTTAAATATTTCAATTTTTCTTCTAAGTATTTCAATTTTTCTTCTAAGTATCAAACTAAAATGTAAGAGAATATATAAACTGGTTAACTATCACTCTTTTGGTTCTGGTTCCATAGACATGCTTTGGACAATAATTGAAACAACACCCATTAACAAAAGAAAAATGAAACAACGCAAATATTGAAACCGTAGAAAAAGAATATCAAAGCATATAAAATCAAGCAACACAGAAAAAAATAATTAGTAGATTATACCATTTGTCTCCATCTTAACCGGAAATTTATGACAATTTGCACTTCCGAATTTGTTCGGTCAGAGAATTAGATTATTATTCCACAATCTCGCAGCTCCATACAATGTCCATATATACGCAGTCACACAGCCGTACGTATGCAGAATTATTATGTGGATATTAGTAAAATGGGATGTGTTTGCAGTAAGCACTTAGGAGGAACAAGAACAAGGCATGAAAACATCTCGCTTCTTGCTTCTCAAACCTTTTGTAAGTCTGTCAATACACATTAATTTTGACACATGTTTAGTTACTAACTTACGACGTAGTTATTATTAGTTATACTGCATGGAGGTTTACTTATTTTACACGAATTGGTAGAGACCAGAGAGTAACATCTTTAACTGGTCTTGAGGGTTTGCAGTTAGCGATGCTGAGGTTGAAGTTCTACATGAATTGTTCACCAAACTCACTTCTTGTGTCAGTAGCGACAACCTTATAACCAAAGTTAGACTCCAAAATATATATTCTTTTCTACAATGTGAATAGAAAAGGTGTGCTTGTGTTATGACTATATATAGGTTTGTTTCAGGAAGGTTTTCAGTTTATCTTAACCAAGGACACCAAGAGACGAAGTCTTTCTACGGAGCGGGTAGAATTTCTACTATATGTATATAAATTAAACTTCTTGTAGTCAGTCCTGCTTTTATTACTGAGACAGACATGATCAATTTATATTTCTCACACGTACTTCTCTTAATAATCTTAAAGAAAGTACAATATTCTATGTAACTTTACATTACTCATATCATACGTATACATGCAGATGTTTGGATTGTTCGATATGAGAAACGATGAGGCAATTGATTTTGGAGAGTTTGTACACTCTCTCAACATTTTCCATCCGAACTCCACCCAAAGAGATAAAGCCTTATGTATAGTTGAAATTTTACTATATATTTAAAAAAAAAAAACTATAAACCATGATTTTTTGTGTGTGATAAAGGTCCCATGTTAAATCTTATCACTTGTTTATAAACAGTTGCATTTCGGCTATATGATACTCGTCAGACTGGATTTATTGAACCGGAAGAGGTACGTCGGTCATTGTTGTCACACAAAATAACAAGAACACCAAAAATAAAAGAAACTAAACATATATCTCTAATACCGTATAAGAAGAATCACAGGTGAAAGAGATGATAATAGACGTTCTAGAGGAATCAGAACTGATGCTAACCGAGAGTATCATCGACTCGATTGTGTCTAAGGTAGATAATTATGTATAAACGCAATTTACGAAACTAAAGGTTATAGACCGGTTTAACATTTTAGTTATTTATTATATACTGTTCATATCTTTTTATATCACATCACCATTTCTGTGTTGATTTATCACACTAAACATAGATACATACAATAAAAAATCTATAAATTAATAATGTTAGGACTATGGTATTTTATTAATTTATAGAGTTATTAATTTACAAAAGTTGCTTTTTTAGGTTTTTTTTCTATTTTTACTTATAAAATATGAAAATAGTTGATTTACTGTATATATTGATATACATTAATTAAATTTTAGAAATTAGACTTTCATATTGTTTTACGACATTATTTGATGTATATTTTTATGTTTCATAGAATTCAAATGTGATTTTCGATATAATTTTACAAAATATTATCATAATATATTGAAATTTTAAGAAAAATAGAGATACTTTCATTGTGAATATAAAACCAACAATATAATGTTTAGTTTGTACTTATATATAATATATATATATATAGATTATTAGTTTATGATTTTAATGGGATAATATATTTATATAGGACTTTCTAAAAAATTATCATCTTATTATTTTATCGACTTATGTCATAAACCGGCATAACTTGGGACCGGAGAAATTATAGTATTTATTATTTATCAAATATTAATTTATAGAGTTTCTAGTATCAAATTTATAAGGTTTCCTAAACTAGAATTACACATCTTAATAAGATGAAAATCATATCCCTAAAAATCTTGATTGTCATTAGTTGTGATTGTTAAAGTCTCAAGTGTGATTGCCTTGGTGGTTGATAGTGGGAGATCGATATCTCACTAAATTTTGCAGACATTTGAAGAGGCGGACAGGAAGAAAGATGGGAAAATAGATTTGGAAGAATGGGAGAACTTTGTGGCCAGGCATCCTTTGATTCTCAAGAACATGACCATCCCTTTCTTGAAGTAACTTGCTTCTTTCCATATAACATATATACACATTTAACTTTATAAATACGTGGAATTTTTTTTTGGAAAAAATGAACCTTTTCTTAATGAGTGCTTCTTTTTAAAACATCTCTGGGCACCAGCTTCCGGTTCTATACTGCGTGTATATTCTTCTTGTCATATTTCTCTCTCTCTCTGTGTAATTTTTCAGTGTTTTCTTCTTTGATTAGCCATTTGTGTATCCTTGTCCTTCATAAATGAAGACATTTTTCTTATATCGAGCCTTTTCATTTCAGGGACTTACCACGAACTTTTCCATGCTTTCTCCAATAAAAGTCAGATACTGACAGGTGATGATGGGTTGTCGATGGCTAAAGAGTAGAAGGATCAAAGGTTCTTTTAGAAAATGATAATAATCAAATGCAATATGCATATTCTTTTGTAACAAAATGTCTTTGCATTATTGTTGGCCTAATGGCCTATAACAAGATCTTTAAGGTTCAGTGAGAGTTTTATATGGCTATGGACTGGTACTTGTTCACATTAGAATAGCACTAGAAACACAATACTATTTCACAGTACATTATTATTGATTTTTTTAATATTACACATTGTTAATATTATACAAGTACATTTTCACATAGTTATACGTTATTAGTGCATGGCACACATGAGTTCCAGGTACTTAACATTCATCATCAAAGCCATGGAGGAAACAGAGAACTAACCTTATTGCTTCTGTTTATTTCCATGCTCTTATTATACTATCTTATATAAACCATCACCCTGTTGAAGCCTTCTCATTCTTCATGATCATATGGAAAGATTTAACTCTATCTTCCCCAACGATCTCTCTAAGAACATCATCTTCAATCTTCTCAGCTTGCCAAAGAGACGGATCCTCAACAAAATCCTCACTAAATATCATACTCGAAACCCATTCTTTCACGTCGTCCTCTTGTACTTGTCTTCCTCCAACGTTCCTCTAGACAGGAGCTGATAAACATAAACAACTTTCTGTTGTCCCGGTCTGAACGCACGAGCTATGGCTTGCTTTGTCTTTGAAGGGTTCCACTCCGAGTCAAGCATGATGACCCTTGACGCCGCGGTTAAGCTAATCCCTTCTGCGCAAGCCGTGATCGAAGCTAACAAGACTCTTGATGGGTTTCCAGGCTCTTCAAACTTGTCTATCACTCTACCTCTCTCGAAAAGCTCTTGATCACCCGTTAAGGTCAAGATCTCTCTCCCTCTCTGCCACCTGAAAATGCTCTCAAACAGTTCTATAAACAGACGGATCGGTGCAATGTTGTGGCAGAAGATCAAGATCTTCTCCCTCTTGACCACTCTGAACACTAGGTTAAGCACAAACATGACTTTAGATCCTTTCTTCGCGTCGTGCTTGAGCCTTTCGATCTCTAAAAGTTCTTGCGCGTTCAAGAACTTGGCGCAACAGGCTGAGGTCTTGACCAACCAAGGATGTATAGCTGCTAATGTAACAAGAAGCTCGAGCTCTAGTAGAAACCCGTGATAAGACGCCATCACGTTTCCAAGCTTTGTGAGGATCTTATGCTGTATATCCGTTGAGTTCATCAACAACGTATAGATCTGCAAACCGGGAAGAGCATCGCCGCCGCCACTTCCTTCATAGTTATCAATGAAGCTAGTAGTCATGTTCCTCAGCATGTTGAGACCTTGAAGACGTTCATCTCCCACACCAGCGTCAATCTTCTTGGCGATGTTATCAAGAAAGAACTTACGAGCTCTGTTCTCAAGAAGGTGAGGCGCTTTATTCACGCCTTGATTCGCCTTGAACTTCTTATCCAACTCCATTAGAACTTCATGAACAAACTTTGGTCTAGCTAGACACAAAGTGTTGAAGTACTCACAGAAGTTGTTTTGAAACAAAGTGCCAGAGAGAAGTATTCTCAAGTCAGTACCAACTTTCATCAACCCTTTGCGTAGTCTCGACTTAGTACTCCTAGGGTTATGTCCTTCGTCGAGAATAAGAAGGCCAGGACTCTCTCTTAGCACCTTGGCCATGTACTTCCTGTGAGCAAACTTGGAGTCCTCCCTCATCAAAGTCAGAAACGAGGTGTAACCCATTACAAGAACGCTAGGGTGGGCGTGCCATTTCTGTATCTTCTCTAAGCAGTCAAGAACATGCATAACATCTTGGCTAGGTTTAGGAACTCTATTGAAGTTAACTACACTGTTCTTCTTGAATACACAGTAGGTTCTTCGTCCATGGATCAAATGAACAGGAACTGGGATCTCCCTTTGATGAACTCCTTGTACCACGTGTAGAGAGTTGTTTTTGGAGCAAGAACCAAAGGTCTCTTACCAGGAAACAGCTTTAAGTAGCTTGTGAGGAAAGCAATCATTAGGAAAGTTTTACCAGCTCCTGGAGCATGAGAGATCACACAGCCTCCTATGTTGTCTGAAGTGGGATCCATAAGAGGAGGCTCCACAGATCCTGCTAGGTTTCTCCAGAGAAACTCGAAAGCTCGCCGCTGATGCATATGGAGTTTCCTCTTAAGGTGAGGTATTAATGCCCAAACGTTATCACTTTCTTCAGCTGTAAGCATCTCAGGAGAATCGTTTGACATAGTGAAGTCTTTGCTTGTGGATTTTTTGTGGCTCAGTTTAGTCTTTATGTCATCTTCTTCTATCTGCTTAGTCTCTATAGTCCACTTCTTATGTTTAGCCTATTCAAACCAAACCACAAACACAATCAATTAGTCCATTCGATTCATATTAAGTGTCGTTTTAGCATTTAAATTTTGTTTCGGTTATAAGTATCATTTTACATTTCCTATACATGTAGTAGATAAAATTTCCAGCTCTTATCTTTATATTTGAATTCATTAATTAACAAAAATCAAACAAAATAATGTATTAATAGGGATAAACAGAAAAAATTACTAGTTTTCTAATTTTATGTGCAAAAACCTTAAACCATTCTTGATGGAGTATTGAGCGAAGTAACATTATATGTTTGTAAAGTGGTGAGGAGTTTCACTTACAAAAGGTGCAGAAACATGTTTGATCTCACTTCCTACATGACCACATAACCTACAACACATCCCAATCTCTTCATCCAGCATATATTCATGTTCACAACCACTTTTCGCTTTTTCAAAAGCCTCATTGTCCACTCTTACCTACATTATCAACATGTATATAATAAAGTTTTAAGAGATACGAGGAGATATTTGGAAGAGAATCATATAAATAATACCTCATTGTCGTCAAGAATGTAAGAAGAAGCCAGGCAGAGTTCCATTTCTCTCCATAACATATCATTCTCTGAAGTCTCTCCCTCACCATCCTCACTAGAGGCTCCTCCCATCTCCCATCCATGCGGTTTAGAAGCGAAGTTCGTCTTCTTTAACTCCTCCCACTGGTCAACAACACTGGCCGGCTCGTTCAAGGATGCAATTGTTGAATCGATGTTGCTCATGTATGCATCTATCAGCTTGTTATAAGCACCTGCGCTTAGTGTTACTTTCTTATACACCTTTGGTTCATCAGAACACTTATTCTTTTGAGCAGCTGACCGCGATGATGATCTGGTTACTCGTGTTTGAACCGACTTCACCACGTGGTTAGGACCTTTCCAACATAGATCAGACTCCATCATCTCTTCCATTTCAGTTGCTTTCTTACCAAACTTAGCAGACTTGCTTCGGTAGTTCTCAATATCATCAAAGTACTGGTTTCTTGAGAAACCGCCACCTTGGTCCAAGCTATTAGCATTAAGACCAAACTGTTCCAATGGTATAGGATCAAACACTGGAGTGAAAGGAATCACAGTCAGCCCAAACTTCTCTTTCCGACCAAGTTCACGTCCTCTCTTCTTATCTATCATAACAATCTGACCTTGTCTACGTTTTGGTATCACTTGTAGAGACTTCCTTTGTTTTACACCAGGTCCACGTCTTCTCTTCTTCTCTACCATAACAATCTGACCTTGTCTACGTTTTGGTTTCAATCGAAGTGACTTAGATCTTTTTATCTTGAACAAATCATTTTGAGTATCATCATCCTCCTCATGGCCACTATCTTCTTCTTCGTAGTAGTAGTACTCATCTTCCATACTAACTACATCCAACTTTTCAAACCGGTATGGCATCATCCGCACCCAACCATCATTTGTATCTAGCTGATAATCACATCCGGTATACCTATCCGGTCTCATAACTCTTCTCTTGGACCGACGCAGTTCCACAACATCATCTTCTTCAGAGTAGAGTTCTGTTTCTTGGTTCACTTCAAGATCTACTATATCCGCAGGATTAAACATAACCACTTTGGATAAAGAGACACCGTCTTCCACCGTTATATTCATAGAGCTCAAAGAGCTGCTAGAGGCTTCATCCGTTACAATCTCATAAACCATCTTGTTTTGCACTGTTCTGACATGAAACACAATGTTTTTCATTACCGAAGTGACAAGCAACCAAGAAAGATCCGGCAAGAAGTTTCCTAACGAGAGTCTTGTTTTCATCAGTGTAGTGCAGTCCTCAGAGAACTTCCACCTGTAAAACTGATCACCACTTTGTTCCTTGTAAAACTTTTGGAGGATGGAGATTTGGTTTAGACCGATGATCACGGAGTCTCTGTTGATTCTTTGTCCTTCCATTCCAATGCAGCCTTGGTCTATGTAAATTTTGACATAGATCTCGCATGTGCATTCAGATTCATGTGGCTTCCTCTCTATAGAAACAATCCTCGCGTCGATCCAAACCTATTCAAGAAAGAACAGATCATACATGAGCTGAATAGTATTTTTGGTTAGAGTGTTTCAAAGTTGCATGCACATACCGGTTCCAAGTCATCTTCATGGAGAGGGTAGAGAACACAAACATCGATACCAGGTCGGAGGAAACATGTGCAGTCGTTCAAGGTAGCCTTTCTTGATCTGAGACGAAGCCTTTGGAAGGGACGTATATCTTCCAGTATATAACCGTTCTCTAATAGAGGTACTGTCATCTTTCCATGTTGGATCCTTATGTATTCAACAGGGTTCCATGTACCACAGGAGAAGATCTCGAAAGCTACACATTTAGAAAGGTTTCTCTCCATTAGTCAAAGTAATCCAGTCCACACTTTTGACACTCTGAGTTGCATATATAAAGCAACACTTACGGAATGGATCAAATGGATGCTTCAAATCATAGAAACGTCTTCTCTTCATCTTTTTTTTAATGTTTTGGGTCAGTTAACCCAAACGCATAGTACCTGAGGATCTTGTGATGGAAACAAAAGTAAGAATGAGTACTGAAAGGACCAGGTACAAGTAGACATGGGCGAGATAAGTATAACTTTTGTCCATAGCCGTAAATATGATAAGTATAACGAGAAACCGGCTAGGAGTTGGTCTAGTGGTTAATTTTTTTAGATTATATAGTAGGTTCCAGTCTAGGGTCTTTTTTTCAAAAGAGGAGAGTGAATTTAAAATAGTTTACGTCTCTAAGAGAGGTACGGGCCTGCGGTTCAAGACGTTCTAATCATTCAAAACAAAGTTATAACGAAAAA